>NW_026610490.1:0-249012 GCF_029499605.1 Hyla sarda | reverse complement strand
GGGATAATTTTCTAAGGATTTATACTGATTTTTCCTGTCTGAATTTGTCGCACAGAAAGTTGCAGGCCAAATATGTGTGACATTTCTGCGACTTTAGCTTCTAGAGCATTTTTACAACATTATACATAGGTGCTGAATACATAAAAAGCGACTGTTCAGCGACAGACAAGTCGCATCGGCTGAAAGTAGGCCAGAATGTCAGTCCATGTTGGAGCAGGTTTAGATACAGTCTAAAGTATAGATCTCAAAGTCTGTGCACAGAATTTAGCAAGGGCCTCGCACCTTCTGATGCATCAGGTAGGTGCACAATAGCATAGCCTAACCCTCTGTACTTTGGTCTATATTGATGCGGGACATAGACAGCCAGCTGATGACCAATCCATTAGTGCAATGGATGGCTGGAAGCATTTGTCTTTGCCTTTGCAATACCACAGAAGCAATGCATGGTCAATGTACAGCAATGACACACCTGTGTGAACAGCCAGGAGACCCCCCCCATGTTATGTTACATAGTTACATAGTTAGTACGGTCGAAAAAAGACATATGTCCATCAAGTTCAACCAGGGAATTAAGGGGTAGGGGTGTGGCGCGATATTGGGGAAGGGATGAGATTTTATATTTCTTCATTAGCATTAATCTTATTTTGTCAATTAGGAACATTCAGCACCCACCCGCTATCAAGGCAGCTGCCTATCATGTCATGCCCTACCTGCACAGGTGTGCTGGCTACTCAAATGATCCAATTAAGGAGGCCATTTAGTCAGCAGCAGCAGAAGTCCTGTGCCTGGACGCTCCAACAGCGGCCAGACACAAGCAGAAGCAGAAGCAGCAGAAGCAGCAGCAGCACCACCTTTTGTTTTTTGGCTGCAGCAGCAGCAGCAAGGCCCACAGGGCTGGCTAGCTGGCTAGCCAGCAAGCAGGTAGCAATGAAAGTAGGAATCTTTCTTTTTAACCCTGTAAGGGGGTGGTGCACTGTACCCGAAGATACTGCCATATCGGGTCAATGCATAGGGCGACGGAAGCAAGCTTCGAAATCGGCCCCCGTTCTCAAAAATCCATTTAATATATGGTCCCCAGATAGGGGACGTATCAGATATTAAACTGATAAGAACAGATACTACACTTGATCTTAGCCAAAAGGCCGAGAAGCGATAACCGTGAAAGGGGCGGGCCCAACAAGGTCCCCTTCATGGGCACTATCACTGCTTGCTGTCAGGGAGGCTGCCAGACAATTTTCCATGCACACTCTGGGCTGGGGGGCAGTCAACCACCAGTACACACAGCAGAACCTAAACCCATACCATTATTGCTAAGCAGCAAGACAGGGGCCCATTGCACTCCCACGGGGCCTTTTTAAATGCAATCCATAACCCGGATTTGCCAGGAACCCTTCTTACTCCTCCTACTTGCATGTGACACTGGGCTTAGGATCTGCATAGGAAACACACACACAAGCACACACCTACCTTTGTTGCCTGCAGATGCCTCCTTGGCTGTCCCCAAACGGTATCAAACCAACACCCACGGGAAGCTGTAAGCATAGAGGACATGCCTGCACCCCATTGGACTTACCTGTGTGGGTTAAATCCGGGTTATTTGACAACCTATGGCGGTGATGGTTCTGCTCAGGCAGAGCAGTGCTGATGCTCCTCATAAAGCTGTCGCTGCTGTGAAGGTTCTAGGTGACATCACAAATCCCTATGGTTACATACACAACAAAGCTGGGTTGTTGTTGTTTACACTCTGCAAGGCCTGTGGAAGTGAGTGACATCATAGCACTGTAGTTCTGAGGGTTCTAGATGGATGCAACAATCTCCTGTTGCTTCTATGAAGGCCATAATAGACGACATCACCAAACAGCTCCATAGTCACATACACAGCAAAGGAGAGATGTTGTTTACACCTAGTGATGTCAGTGGTATTGAGTGACATCACAGCACAGTGCTAAGGCTCCTGGGCCTGGACACAGCAGCGGCTGCAATATCTCAACGGAGAATACGTTTATATATATGTGTGTGTGTGCGCGTATATATATATATATATATATATATATATATATATATATATATATATTTCTCCGCCGAAATCACTTTTAAACCCATTTCCACCTTTTTTTCCCTTCTCTTCCTCTTACTTTTTTTTCACGTTTTTTTACGTTTTTCTCCTTTTCGCCTCTTTTCTGGGCGTATTATTCTTCTTTTTCTTCTTTTTTTTCGTCTAATGCATACCCCATCAGTGCAGCAATGCTTATTCAATACCGCCAGCAGATGGAGACACTGGGGGATAATTTTCTAAGGATTTATACTGATTTTTCCTGTCTGAATTTGTCGCACAGAAAGTTGCAGGCCAAATATGTGTGACATTTCTGCGACTTTAGCTTCTAGAGCATTTTTACAACATTATACATAGGTGCTGAATACATAAAAAGCGACTGTTCAGCGACAGACAAGTCGCATCGGCTGAAAGTAGGCCAGAATGTCAGTCCATGTTGGAGCAGGTTTAGATACAGTCTAAAGTATAGATCTCAAAGTCTGTGCACAGAATTTAGCAAGGGCCTCGCACCTTCTGATGCATCAGGTAGGTGCACAATAGCATAGCCTAACCCTCTGTACTTTGGTCTATATTGATGCGGGACATAGACAGCCAGCTGATGACCAATCCATTAGTGCAATGGATGGCTGGAAGCATTTGTCTTTGCCTTTGCAATACCACAGAAGCAATGCATGGTCAATGTACAGCAATGACACACCTGTGTGAACAGCCAGGAGACCCCCCCCATGTTATGTTACATAGTTACATAGTTAGTACGGTCGAAAAAAGACATATGTCCATCAAGTTCAACCAGGGAATTAAGGGGTAGGGGTGTGGCGCGATATTGGGGAAGGGATGAGATTTTATATTTCTTCATAAGCATTAATCTTATTTTGTCAATTAGGAACATTCAGCACCCACCCGCTATCAAGGCAGCTGCCTATCATGTCATGCCCTACCTGCACAGGTGTGCTGGCTACTCAAATGATCCAATTAAGGAGGCCATTTAGTCAGCAGCAGCAGAAGTCCTGTGCCTGGACGCTCCAACAGCGGCCAGACACAAGCAGAAGCAGAAGCAGCAGAAGCAGCAGCAGCACCACCTTTTGTTTTTTGGCTGCAGCAGCAGCAGCAAGGCCCACAGGGCTGGCTAGCTGGCTAGCCAGCAAGCAGGTAGCAATGAAAGTAGGAATCTTTCTTTTTAACCCTGTAAGGGGGTGGTGCACTGTACCCGAAGATACTGCCATATCGGGTCAATGCATAGGGCGACGGAAGCAAGCTTCGAAATCGGCCCCCGTTCTCAAAAATCCATTTAATATATGGTCCCCAGATAGGGGACGTATCAGATATTAAACTGATAAGAACAGATACTACACTTGATCTTAGCCAAAAGGCCGAGAAGCGATAACCGTGAAAGGGGCGGGCCCAACAAGGTCCCCTTCATGGGCACTATCACTGCTTGCTGTCAGGGAGGCTGCCAGACAATTTTCCATGCACACTCTGGGCTGGGGGGCAGTCAACCACCAGTACACACAGCAGAACCTAAACCCATACCATTATTGCTAAGCAGCAAGACAGGGGCCCATTGCACTCCCACGGGGCCTTTTTAAATGCAATCCATAACCCGGATTTGCCAGGAACCCTTCTTACTCCTCCTACTTGCATGTGACACTGGGCTTAGGATCTGCATAGGAAACACACACACAAGCACACACCTACCTTTGTTGCCTGCAGATGCCTCCTTGGCTGTCCCCAAACGGTATCAAACCAACACCCACGGGAAGCTGTAAGCATAGAGGACATGCCTGCACCCCATTGGACTTACCTGTGTGGGTTAAATCCGGGTTATTTGACAACCTATGGCGGTGATGGTTCTGCTCAGGCAGAGCAGTGCTGATGCTCCTCATAAAGCTGTCGCTGCTGTGAAGGTTCTAGGTGACATCACAAATCCCTATGGTTACATACACAACAAAGCTGGGTTGTTGTTGTTTACACTCTGCAAGGCCTGTGGAAGTGAGTGACATCATAGCACTGTAGTTCTGAGGGTTCTAGATGGATGCAACAATCTCCTGTTGCTTCTATGAAGGCCATAATAGACGACATCACCAAACAGCTCCATAGTCACATACACAGCAAAGGAGAGATGTTGTTTACACCTAGTGATGTCAGTGGTATTGAGTGACATCACAGCACAGTGCTAAGGCTCCTGGGCCTGGACACAGCAGCGGCTGCAATATCTCAACGGAGAATACGTTTATATATATGTGTGTGTGTGCGCGTATATATATATATATATATATATATATATATATATATATATTTCTCCGCCGAAATCACTTTTAAACCCATTTCCACCTTTTTTTCCCTTCTCTTCCTCTTACTTTTTTTTCACGTTTTTTTACGTTTTTCTCCTTTTCGCCTCTTTTCTGGGCGTATTATTCTTCTTTTTCTTCTTTTTTTTCGTCTAATGCATACCCCATCAGTGCAGCAATGCTTATTCAATACCGCCAGCAGATGGAGACACTGGGGGATAATTTTCTAAGGATTTATACTGATTTTTCCTGTCTGAATTTGTCGCACAGAAAGTTGCAGGCCAAATATGTGTGACATTTCTGCGACTTTAGCTTCTAGAGCATTTTTACAACATTATACATAGGTGCTGAATACATAAAAAGCGACTGTTCAGCGACAGACAAGTCGCATCGGCTGAAAGTAGGCCAGAATGTCAGTCCATGTTGGAGCAGGTTTAGATACAGTCTAAAGTATAGATCTCAAAGTCTGTGCACAGAATTTAGCAAGGGCCTCGCACCTTCTGATGCATCAGGTAGGTGCACAATAGCATAGCCTAACCCTCTGTACTTTGGTCTATATTGATGCGGGACATAGACAGCCAGCTGATGACCAATCCATTAGTGCAATGGATGGCTGGAAGCATTTGTCTTTGCCTTTGCAATACCACAGAAGCAATGCATGGTCAATGTACAGCAATGACACACCTGTGTGAACAGCCAGGAGACCCCCCCCATGTTATGTTACATAGTTACATAGTTAGTACGGTCGAAAAAAGACATATGTCCATCAAGTTCAACCAGGGAATTAAGGGGTAGGGGTGTGGCGCGATATTGGGGAAGGGATGAGATTTTATATTTCTTCATAAGCATTAATCTTATTTTGTCAATTAGGAACATTCAGCACCCACCCGCTATCAAGGCAGCTGCCTATCATGTCATGCCCTACCTGCACAGGTGTGCTGGCTACTCAAATGATCCAATTAAGGAGGCCATTTAGTCAGCAGCAGCAGAAGTCCTGTGCCTGGACGCTCCAACAGCGGCCAGACACAAGCAGAAGCAGAAGCAGCAGAAGCAGCAGCAGCACCACCTTTTGTTTTTTGGCTGCAGCAGCAGCAGCAAGGCCCACAGGGCTGGCTAGCTGGCTAGCCAGCAAGCAGGTAGCAATGAAAGTAGGAATCTTTCTTTTTAACCCTGTAAGGGGGTGGTGCACTGTACCCGAAGATACTGCCATATCGGGTCAATGCATAGGGCGACGGAAGCAAGCTTCGAAATCGGCCCCCGTTCTCAAAAATCCATTTAATATATGGTCCCCAGATAGGGGACGTATCAGATATTAAACTGATAAGAACAGATACTACACTTGATCTTAGCCAAAAGGCCGAGAAGCGATAACCGTGAAAGGGGCGGGCCCAACAAGGTCCCCTTCATGGGCACTATCACTGCTTGCTGTCAGGGAGGCTGCCAGACAATTTTCCATGCACACTCTGGGCTGGGGGGCAGTCAACCACCAGTACACACAGCAGAACCTAAACCCATACCATTATTGCTAAGCAGCAAGACAGGGGCCCATTGCACTCCCACGGGGCCTTTTTAAATGCAATCCATAACCCGGATTTGCCAGGAACCCTTCTTACTCCTCCTACTTGCATGTGACACTGGGCTTAGGATCTGCATAGGAAACACACACACAAGCACACACCTACCTTTGTTGCCTGCAGATGCCTCCTTGGCTGTCCCCAAACGGTATCAAACCAACACCCACGGGAAGCTGTAAGCATAGAGGACATGCCTGCACCCCATTGGACTTACCTGTGTGGGTTAAATCCGGGTTATTTGACAACCTATGGCGGTGATGGTTCTGCTCAGGCAGAGCAGTGCTGATGCTCCTCATAAAGCTGTCGCTGCTGTGAAGGTTCTAGGTGACATCACAAATCCCTATGGTTACATACACAACAAAGCTGGGTTGTTGTTGTTTACACTCTGCAAGGCCTGTGGAAGTGAGTGACATCATAGCACTGTAGTTCTGAGGGTTCTAGATGGATGCAACAATCTCCTGTTGCTTCTATGAAGGCCATAATAGACGACATCACCAAACAGCTCCATAGTCACATACACAGCAAAGGAGAGATGTTGTTTACACCTAGTGATGTCAGTGGTATTGAGTGACATCACAGCACAGTGCTAAGGCTCCTGGGCCTGGACACAGCAGCGGCTGCAATATCTCAACGGAGAATACGTTTATATATATGTGTGTGTGTGCGCGTATATATATATATATATATATATATATATATATATATATTTCTCCGCCGAAATCACTTTTAAACCCATTTCCACCTTTTTTTCCCTTCTCTTCCTCTTACTTTTTTTTCACGTTTTTTTACGTTTTTCTCCTTTTCGCCTCTTTTCTGGGCGTATTATTCTTCTTTTTCTTCTTTTTTTTCGTCTAATGCATACCCCATCAGTGCAGCAATGCTTATTCAATACCGCCAGCAGATGGAGACACTGGGGGATAATTTTCTAAGGATTTATACTGATTTTTCCTGTCTGAATTTGTCGCACAGAAAGTTGCAGGCCAAATATGTGTGACATTTCTGCGACTTTAGCTTCTAGAGCATTTTTACAACATTATACATAGGTGCTGAATACATAAAAAGCGACTGTTCAGCGACAGACAAGTCGCATCGGCTGAAAGTAGGCCAGAATGTCAGTCCATGTTGGAGCAGGTTTAGATACAGTCTAAAGTATAGATCTCAAAGTCTGTGCACAGAATTTAGCAAGGGCCTCGCACCTTCTGATGCATCAGGTAGGTGCACAATAGCATAGCCTAACCCTCTGTACTTTGGTCTATATTGATGCGGGACATAGACAGCCAGCTGATGACCAATCCATTAGTGCAATGGATGGCTGGAAGCATTTGTCTTTGCCTTTGCAATACCACAGAAGCAATGCATGGTCAATGTACAGCAATGACACACCTGTGTGAACAGCCAGGAGACCCCCCCCCATGTTATGTTACATAGTTACATAGTTAGTACGGTCGAAAAAAGACATATGTCCATCAAGTTCAACCAGGGAATTAAGGGGTAGGGGTGTGGCGCGATATTGGGGAAGGGATGAGATTTTATATTTCTTCATAAGCATTAATCTTATTTTGTCAATTAGGAACATTCAGCACCCACCCGCTATCAAGGCAGCTGCCTATCATGTCATGCCCTACCTGCACAGGTGTGCTGGCTACTCAAATGATCCAATTAAGGAGGCCATTTAGTCAGCAGCAGCAGAAGTCCTGTGCCTGGACGCTCCAACAGCGGCCAGACACAAGCAGAAGCAGAAGCAGCAGAAGCAGCAGCAGCACCACCTTTTGTTTTTTGGCTGCAGCAGCAGCAGCAAGGCCCACAGGGCTGGCTAGCTGGCTAGCCAGCAAGCAGGTAGCAATGAAAGTAGGAATCTTTCTTTTTAACCCTGTAAGGGGGTGGTGCACTGTACCCGAAGATACTGCCATATCGGGTCAATGCATAGGGCGACGGAAGCAAGCTTCGAAATCGGCCCCCGTTCTCAAAAATCCATTTAATATATGGTCCCCAGATAGGGGACGTATCAGATATTAAACTGATAAGAACAGATACTACACTTGATCTTAGCCAAAAGGCCGAGAAGCGATAACCGTGAAAGGGGCGGGCCCAACAAGGTCCCCTTCATGGGCACTATCACTGCTTGCTGTCAGGGAGGCTGCCAGACAATTTTCCATGCACACTCTGGGCTGGGGGGCAGTCAACCACCAGTACACACAGCAGAACCTAAACCCATACCATTATTGCTAAGCAGCAAGACAGGGGCCCATTGCACTCCCACGGGGCCTTTTTAAATGCAATCCATAACCCGGATTTGCCAGGAACCCTTCTTACTCCTCCTACTTGCATGTGACACTGGGCTTAGGATCTGCATAGGAAACACACACACAAGCACACACCTACCTTTGTTGCCTGCAGATGCCTCCTTGGCTGTCCCCAAACGGTATCAAACCAACACCCACGGGAAGCTGTAAGCATAGAGGACATGCCTGCACCCCATTGGACTTACCTGTGTGGGTTAAATCCGGGTTATTTGACAACCTATGGCGGTGATGGTTCTGCTCAGGCAGAGCAGTGCTGATGCTCCTCATAAAGCTGTCGCTGCTGTGAAGGTTCTAGGTGACATCACAAATCCCTATGGTTACATACACAACAAAGCTGGGTTGTTGTTGTTTACACTCTGCAAGGCCTGTGGAAGTGAGTGACATCATAGCACTGTAGTTCTGAGGGTTCTAGATGGATGCAACAATCTCCTGTTGCTTCTATGAAGGCCATAATAGACGACATCACCAAACAGCTCCATAGTCACATACACAGCAAAGGAGAGATGTTGTTTACACCTAGTGATGTCAGTGGTATTGAGTGACATCACAGCACAGTGCTAAGGCTCCTGGGCCTGGACACAGCAGCGGCTGCAATATCTCAACGGAGAATACGTTTATATATATGTGTGTGTGTGCGCGTATATATATATATATATATATATATATATATATATATATATTTCTCCGCCGAAATCACTTTTAAACCCATTTCCACCTTTTTTTCCCTTCTCTTCCTCTTACTTTTTTTTCACGTTTTTTTACGTTTTTCTCCTTTTCGCCTCTTTCTGGGCGTATTATTCTTCTTTTTCTTCTTTTTTTTCGTCTAATGCATACCCCATCAGTGCAGCAATGCTTATTCAATACCGCCAGCAGATGGAGACACTGGGGGATAATTTTCTAAGGATTTATACTGATTTTTCCTGTCTGAATTTGTCGCACAGAAAGTTGCAGGCCAAATATGTGTGACATTTCTGCGACTTTAGCTTCTAGAGCATTTTTACAACATTATACATAGGTGCTGAATACATAAAAAGCGACTGTTCAGCGACAGACAAGTCGCATCGGCTGAAAGTAGGCCAGAATGTCAGTCCATGTTGGAGCAGGTTTAGATACAGTCTAAAGTATAGATCTCAAAGTCTGTGCACAGAATTTAGCAAGGGCCTCGCACCTTCTGATGCATCAGGTAGGTGCACAATAGCATAGCCTAACCCTCTGTACTTTGGTCTATATTGATGCGGGACATAGACAGCCAGCTGATGACCAATCCATTAGTGCAATGGATGGCTGGAAGCATTTGTCTTTGCCTTTGCAATACCACAGAAGCAATGCATGGTCAATGTACAGCAATGACACACCTGTGTGAACAGCCAGGAGACCCCCCCCATGTTATGTTACATAGTTACATAGTTAGTACGGTCGAAAAAAGACATATGTCCATCAAGTTCAACCAGGGAATTAAGGGGTAGGGGTGTGGCGCGATATTGGGGAAGGGATGAGATTTTATATTTCTTCATAAGCATTAATCTTATTTTGTCAATTAGGAACATTCAGCACCCACCCGCTATCAAGGCAGCTGCCTATCATGTCATGCCCTACCTGCACAGGTGTGCTGGCTACTCAAATGATCCAATTAAGGAGGCCATTTAGTCAGCAGCAGCAGAAGTCCTGTGCCTGGACGCTCCAACAGCGGCCAGACACAAGCAGAAGCAGAAGCAGCAGAAGCAGCAGCAGCACCACCTTTTGTTTTTTGGCTGCAGCAGCAGCAGCAAGGCCCACAGGGCTGGCTAGCTGGCTAGCCAGCAAGCAGGTAGCAATGAAAGTAGGAATCTTTCTTTTTAACCCTGTAAGGGGGTGGTGCACTGTACCCGAAGATACTGCCATATCGGGTCAATGCATAGGGCGACGGAAGCAAGCTTCGAAATCGGCCCCCGTTCTCAAAAATCCATTTAATATATGGTCCCCAGATAGGGGACGTATCAGATATTAAACTGATAAGAACAGATACTACACTTGATCTTAGCCAAAAGGCCGAGAAGCGATAACCGTGAAAGGGGCGGGCCCAACAAGGTCCCCTTCATGGGCACTATCACTGCTTGCTGTCAGGGAGGCTGCCAGACAATTTTCCATGCACACTCTGGGCTGGGGGGCAGTCAACCACCAGTACACACAGCAGAACCTAAACCCATACCATTATTGCTAAGCAGCAAGACAGGGGCCCATTGCACTCCCACGGGGCCTTTTTAAATGCAATCCATAACCCGGATTTGCCAGGAACCCTTCTTACTCCTCCTACTTGCATGTGACACTGGGCTTAGGATCTGCATAGGAAACACACACACAAGCACACACCTACCTTTGTTGCCTGCAGATGCCTCCTTGGCTGTCCCCAAACGGTATCAAACCAACACCCACGGGAAGCTGTAAGCATAGAGGACATGCCTGCACCCCATTGGACTTACCTGTGTGGGTTAAATCCGGGTTATTTGACAACCTATGGCGGTGATGGTTCTGCTCAGGCAGAGCAGTGCTGATGCTCCTCATAAAGCTGTCGCTGCTGTGAAGGTTCTAGGTGACATCACAAATCCCTATGGTTACATACACAACAAAGCTGGGTTGTTGTTGTTTACACTCTGCAAGGCCTGTGGAAGTGAGTGACATCATAGCACTGTAGTTCTGAGGGTTCTAGATGGATGCAACAATCTCCTGTTGCTTCTATGAATGCCATAATAGACGACATCACCAAACAGCTCCATAGTCACATACACAGCAAAGGAGAGATGTTGTTTACACCTAGTGATGTCAGTGGTATTGAGTGACATCACAGCACAGTGCTAAGGCTCCTGGGCCTGGACACAGCAGCGGCTGCAATATCTCAACGGAGAATACGTTTATATATATGTGTGTGTGTGCGCGTATATATATATATATATATATATATATATATATATTTCTCCGCCGAAATCACTTTTAAACCCATTTCCACCTTTTTTTCCCTTCTCTTCCTCTTACTTTTTTTTCACGTTTTTTTACGTTTTTCTCCTTTTCGCCTCTTTTCTGGGCGTATTATTCTTCTTTTTCTTCTTTTTTTTCGTCTAATGCATACCCCATCAGTGCAGCAATGCTTATTCAATACCGCCAGCAGATGGAGACACTGGGGGATAATTTTCTAAGGATTTATACTGATTTTTCCTGTCTGAATTTGTCGCACAGAAAGTTGCAGGCCAAATATGTGTGACATTTCTGCGACTTTAGCTTCTAGAGCATTTTTACAACATTATACATAGGTGCTGAATACATAAAAAGCGACTGTTCAGCGACAGACAAGTCGCATCGGCTGAAAGTAGGCCAGAATGTCAGTCCATGTTGGAGCAGGTTTAGATACAGTCTAAAGTATAGATCTCAAAGTCTGTGCACAGAATTTAGCAAGGGCCTCGCACCTTCTGATGCATCAGGTAGGTGCACAATAGCATAGCCTAACCCTCTGTACTTTGGTCTATATTGATGCGGGACATAGACAGCCAGCTGATGACCAATCCATTAGTGCAATGGATGGCTGGAAGCATTTGTCTTTGCCTTTGCAATACCACAGAAGCAATGCATGGTCAATGTACAGCAATGACACACCTGTGTGAACAGCCAGGAGACCCCCCCCATGTTATGTTACATAGTTACATAGTTAGTACGGTCGAAAAAAGACATATGTCCATCAAGTTCAACCAGGGAATTAAGGGGTAGGGGTGTGGCGCGATATTGGGGAAGGGATGAGATTTTATATTTCTTCATAAGCATTAATCTTATTTTGTCAATTAGGAACATTCAGCACCCACCCGCTATCAAGGCAGCTGCCTATCATGTCATGCCCTACCTGCACAGGTGTGCTGGCTACTCAAATGATCCAATTAAGGAGGCCATTTAGTCAGCAGCAGCAGAAGTCCTGTGCCTGGACGCTCCAACAGCGGCCAGACACAAGCAGAAGCAGAAGCAGCAGAAGCAGCAGCAGCACCACCTTTTGTTTTTTGGCTGCAGCAGCAGCAGCAAGGCCCACAGGGCTGGCTAGCTGGCTAGCCAGCAAGCAGGTAGCAATGAAAGTAGGAATCTTTCTTTTTAACCCTGTAAGGGGGTGGTGCACTGTACCCGAAGATACTGCCATATCGGGTCAATGCATAGGGCGACGGAAGCAAGCTTCGAAATCGGCCCCCGTTCTCAAAAATCCATTTAATATATGGTCCCCAGATAGGGGACGTATCAGATATTAAACTGATAAGAACAGATACTACACTTGATCTTAGCCAAAAGGCCGAGAAGCGATAACCGTGAAAGGGGCGGGCCCAACAAGGTCCCCTTCATGGGCACTATCACTGCTTGCTGTCAGGGAGGCTGCCAGACAATTTTCCATGCACACTCTGGGCTGGGGGGCAGTCAACCACCAGTACACACAGCAGAACCTAAACCCATACCATTATTGCTAAGCAGCAAGACAGGGGCCCATTGCACTCCCACGGGGCCTTTTTAAATGCAATCCATAACCCGGATTTGCCAGGAACCCTTCTTACTCCTCCTACTTGCATGTGACACTGGGCTTAGGATCTGCATAGGAAACACACACACAAGCACACACCTACCTTTGTTGCCTGCAGATGCCTCCTTGGCTGTCCCCAAACGGTATCAAACCAACACCCACGGGAAGCTGTAAGCATAGAGGACATGCCTGCACCCCATTGGACTTACCTGTGTGGGTTAAATCCGGGTTATTTGACAACCTATGGCGGTGATGGTTCTGCTCAGGCAGAGCAGTGCTGATGCTCCTCATAAAGCTGTCGCTGCTGTGAAGGTTCTAGGTGACATCACAAATCCCTATGGTTACATACACAACAAAGCTGGGTTGTTGTTGTTTACACTCTGCAAGGCCTGTGGAAGTGAGTGACATCATAGCACTGTAGTTCTGAGGGTTCTAGATGGATGCAACAATCTCCTGTTGCTTCTATGAAGGCCATAATAGACGACATCACCAAACAGCTCCATAGTCACATACACAGCAAAGGAGAGATGTTGTTTACACCTAGTGATGTCAGTGGTATTGAGTGACATCACAGCACAGTGCTAAGGCTCCTGGGCCTGGACACAGCAGCGGCTGCAATATCTCAACGGAGAATACGTTTATATATATGTGTGTGTGTGCGCGTATATATATATATATATATATATATATATATATATATATATATCTCCGCCGAAATCACTTTTAAACCCATTTCCACCTTTTTTTCCCTTCTCTTCCTCTTACTTTTTTTTCACGTTTTTTTACGTTTTTCTCCTTTTCGCCTCTTTTCTGGGCGTATTATTCTTCTTTTTCTTCTTTTTTTTCGTCTAATGCATACCCCATCAGTGCAGCAATGCTTATTCAATACCGCCAGCAGATGGAGACACTGGGGGATAATTTTCTAAGGATTTATACTGATTTTTCCTGTCTGAATTTGTCGCACAGAAAGTTGCAGGCCAAATATGTGTGACATTTCTGCGACTTTAGCTTCTAGAGCATTTTTACAACATTATACATAGGTGCTGAATACATAAAAAGCGACTGTTCAGCGACAGACAAGTCGCATCGGCTGAAAGTAGGCCAGAATGTCAGTCCATGTTGGAGCAGGTTTAGATACAGTCTAAAGTATAGATCTCAAAGTCTGTGCACAGAATTTAGCAAGGGCCTCGCACCTTCTGATGCATCAGGTAGGTGCACAATAGCATAGCCTAACCCTCTGTACTTTGGTCTATATTGATGCGGGACATAGACAGCCAGCTGATGACCAATCCATTAGTGCAATGGATGGCTGGAAGCATTTGTCTTTGCCTTTGCAATACCACAGAAGCAATGCATGGTCAATGTACAGCAATGACACACCTGTGTGAACAGCCAGGAGACCCCCCCCATGTTATGTTACATAGTTACATAGTTAGTACGGTCGAAAAAAGACATATGTCCATCAAGTTCAACCAGGGAATTAAGGGGTAGGGGTGTGGCGCGATATTGGGGAAGGGATGAGATTTTATATTTCTTCATAAGCATTAATCTTATTTTGTCAATTAGGAACATTCAGCACCCACCCGCTATCAAGGCAGCTGCCTATCATGTCATGCCCTACCTGCACAGGTGTGCTGGCTACTCAAATGATCCAATTAAGGAGGCCATTTAGTCAGCAGCAGCAGAAGTCCTGTGCCTGGACGCTCCAACAGCGGCCAGACACAAGCAGAAGCAGAAGCAGCAGAAGCAGCAGCAGCACCACCTTTTGTTTTTTGGCTGCAGCAGCAGCAGCAAGGCCCACAGGGCTGGCTAGCTGGCTAGCCAGCAAGCAGGTAGCAATGAAAGTAGGAATCTTTCTTTTTAACCCTGTAAGGGGGTGGTGCACTGTACCCGAAGATACTGCCATATCGGGTCAATGCATAGGGCGACGGAAGCAAGCTTCGAAATCGGCCCCCGTTCTCAAAAATCCATTTAATATATGGTCCCCAGATAGGGGACGTATCAGATATTAAACTGATAAGAACAGATACTACACTTGATCTTAGCCAAAAGGCCGAGAAGCGATAACCGTGAAAGGGGCGGGCCCAACAAGGTCCCCTTCATGGGCACTATCACTGCTTGCTGTCAGGGAGGCTGCCAGACAATTTTCCATGCACACTCTGGGCTGGGGGGCAGTCAACCACCAGTACACACAGCAGAACCTAAACCCATACCATTATTGCTAAGCAGCAAGACAGGGGCCCATTGCACTCCCACGGGGCCTTTTTAAATGCAATCCATAACCCGGATTTGCCAGGAACCCTTCTTACTCCTCCTACTTGCATGTGACACTGGGCTTAGGATCTGCATAGGAAACACACACACAAGCACACACCTACCTTTGTTGCCTGCAGATGCCTCCTTGGCTGTCCCCAAACGGTATCAAACCAACACCCACGGGAAGCTGTAAGCATAGAGGACATGCCTGCACCCCATTGGACTTACCTGTGTGGGTTAAATCCGGGTTATTTGACAACCTATGGCGGTGATGGTTCTGCTCAGGCAGAGCAGTGCTGATGCTCCTCATAAAGCTGTCGCTGCTGTGAAGGTTCTAGGTGACATCACAAATCCCTATGGTTACATACACAACAAAGCTGGGTTGTTGTTGTTTACACTCTGCAAGGCCTGTGGAAGTGAGTGACATCATAGCACTGTAGTTCTGAGGGTTCTAGATGGATGCAACAATCTCCTGTTGCTTCTATGAAGGCCATAATAGACGACATCACCAAACAGCTCCATAGTCACATACACAGCAAAGGAGAGATGTTGTTTACACCTAGTGATGTCAGTGGTATTGAGTGACATCACAGCACAGTGCTAAGGCTCCTGGGCCTGGACACAGCAGCGGCTGCAATATCTCAACGGAGAATACGTTTATATATATGTGTGTGTGTGCGCGTATATATATATATATATATATATATATATATATATATATATATATTTCTCCGCCGAAATCACTTTTAAACCCATTTCCACCTTTTTTTCCCTTCTCTTCCTCTTACTTTTTTTTCACGTTTTTTTACGTTTTTCTCCTTTTCGCCTCTTTTCTGGGCGTATTATTCTTCTTTTTCTTCTTTTTTTTCGTCTAATGCATACCCCATCAGTGCAGCAATGCTTATTCAATACCGCCAGCAGATGGAGACACTGGGGGATAATTTTCTAAGGATTTATACTGATTTTTCCTGTCTGAATTTGTCGCACAGAAAGTTGCAGGCCAAATATGTGTGACATTTCTGCGACTTTAGCTTCTAGAGCATTTTTACAACATTATACATAGGTGCTGAATACATAAAAAGCGACTGTTCAGCGACAGACAAGTCGCATCGGCTGAAAGTAGGCCAGAATGTCAGTCCATGTTGGAGCAGGTTTAGATACAGTCTAAAGTATAGATCTCAAAGTCTGTGCACAGAATTTAGCAAGGGCCTCGCACCTTCTGATGCATCAGGTAGGTGCACAATAGCATAGCCTAACCCTCTGTACTTTGGTCTATATTGATGCGGGACATAGACAGCCAGCTGATGACCAATCCATTAGTGCAATGGATGGCTGGAAGCATTTGTCTTTGCCTTTGCAATACCACAGAAGCAATGCATGGTCAATGTACAGCAATGACACACCTGTGTGAACAGCCAGGAGACCCCCCCCATGTTATGTTACATAGTTACATAGTTAGTACGGTCGAAAAAAGACATATGTCCATCAAGTTCAACCAGGGAATTAAGGGGTAGGGGTGTGGCGCGATATTGGGGAAGGGATGAGATTTTATATTTCTTCATAAGCATTAATCTTATTTTGTCAATTAGGAACATTCAGCACCCACCCGCTATCAAGGCAGCTGCCTATCATGTCATGCCCTACCTGCACAGGTGTGCTGGCTACTCAAATGATCCAATTAAGGAGGCCATTTAGTCAGCAGCAGCAGAAGTCCTGTGCCTGGACGCTCCAACAGCGGCCAGACACAAGCAGAAGCAGAAGCAGCAGAAGCAGCAGCAGCACCACCTTTTGTTTTTTGGCTGCAGCAGCAGCAGCAAGGCCCACAGGGCTGGCTAGCTGGCTAGCCAGCAAGCAGGTAGCAATGAAAGTAGGAATCTTTCTTTTTAACCCTGTAAGGGGGTGGTGCACTGTACCCGAAGATACTGCCATATCGGGTCAATGCATAGGGCGACGGAAGCAAGCTTCGAAATCGGCCCCCGTTCTCAAAAATCCATTTAATATATGGTCCCCAGATAGGGGACGTATCAGATATTAAACTGATAAGAACAGATACTACACTTGATCTTAGCCAAAAGGCCGAGAAGCGATAACCGTGAAAGGGGCGGGCCCAACAAGGTCCCCTTCATGGGCACTATCACTGCTTGCTGTCAGGGAGGCTGCCAGACAATTTTCCATGCACACTCTGGGCTGGGGGGCAGTCAACCACCAGTACACACAGCAGAACCTAAACCCATACCATTATTGCTAAGCAGCAAGACAGGGGCCCATTGCACTCCCACGGGGCCTTTTTAAATGCAATCCATAACCCGGATTTGCCAGGAACCCTTCTTACTCCTCCTACTTGCATGTGACACTGGGCTTAGGATCTGCATAGGAAACACACACACAAGCACACACCTACCTTTGTTGCCTGCAGATGCCTCCTTGGCTGTCCCCAAACGGTATCAAACCAACACCCACGGGAAGCTGTAAGCATAGAGGACATGCCTGCACCCCATTGGACTTACCTGTGTGGGTTAAATCCGGGTTATTTGACAACCTATGGCGGTGATGGTTCTGCTCAGGCAGAGCAGTGCTGATGCTCCTCATAAAGCTGTCGCTGCTGTGAAGGTTCTAGGTGACATCACAAATCCCTATGGTTACATACACAACAAAGCTGGGTTGTTGTTGTTTACACTCTGCAAGGCCTGTGGAAGTGAGTGACATCATAGCACTGTAGTTCTGAGGGTTCTAGATGGATGCAACAATCTCCTGTTGCTTCTATGAAGGCCGTAATAGATGACATCACCAAACAGCTCCATAGTCACATACACAGCAAAGGAGAGATGTTGTTTACACCTAGTGATGTCAGTGGTATTGAGTGACATCACAGCACAGTGCTAAGGCTCCTGGGCCTGGACACAGCAGCGGCTGCAATATCTCAACGGAGAATACGTTTATATATATGTGTGTGTGTGCGCGTATATATATATATATATATATATATATATATATATATATATATTTCTCCGCCGAAATCACTTTTAAACCCATTTCCACCTTTTTTTCCCTTCTCTTCCTCTTACTTTTTTTTCACGTTTTTTTACGTTTTTCTCCTTTTCGCCTCTTTTCTGGGCGTATTATTCTTCTTTTTCTTCTTTTTTTTCGTCTAATGCATACCCCATCAGTGCAGCAATGCTTATTCAATACCGCCAGCAGATGGAGACACTGGGGGATAATTTTCTAAGGATTTATACTGATTTTTCCTGTCTGAATTTGTCGCACAGAAAGTTGCAGGCCAAATATGTGTGACATTTCTGCGACTTTAGCTTCTAGAGCATTTTTACAACATTATACATAGGTGCTGAATACATAAAAAGCGACTGTTCAGCGACAGACAAGTCGCATCGGCTGAAAGTAGGCCAGAATGTCAGTCCATGTTGGAGCAGGTTTAGATACAGTCTAAAGTATAGATCTCAAAGTCTGTGCACAGAATTTAGCAAGGGCCTCGCACCTTCTGATGCATCAGGTAGGTGCACAATAGCATAGCCTAACCCTCTGTACTTTGGTCTATATTGATGCGGGACATAGACAGCCAGCTGATGACCAATCCATTAGTGCAATGGATGGCTGGAAGCATTTGTCTTTGCCTTTGCAATACCACAGAAGCAATGCATGGTCAATGTACAGCAATGACACACCTGTGTGAACAGCCAGGAGACCCCCCCCCCATGTTATGTTACATAGTTACATAGTTAGTACGGTCGAAAAAAGACATATGTCCATCAAGTTCAACCAGGGAATTAAGGGGTAGGGGTGTGGCGCGATATTGGGGAAGGGATGAGATTTTATATTTCTTCATAAGCATTAATCTTATTTTGTCAATTAGGAACATTCAGCACCCACCCGCTATCAAGGCAGCTGCCTATCATGTCATGCCCTACCTGCACAGGTGTGCTGGCTACTCAAATGATCCAATTAAGGAGGCCATTTAGTCAGCAGCAGCAGAAGTCCTGTGCCTGGACGCTCCAACAGCGGCCAGACACAAGCAGAAGCAGAAGCAGCAGAAGCAGCAGCAGCACCACCTTTTGTTTTTTGGCTGCAGCAGCAGCAGCAAGGCCCACAGGGCTGGCTAGCTGGCTAGCCAGCAAGCAGGTAGCAATGAAAGTAGGAATCTTTCTTTTTAACCCTGTAAGGGGGTGGTGCACTGTACCCGAAGATACTGCCATATCGGGTCAATGCATAGGGCGACGGAAGCAAGCTTCGAAATCGGCCCCCGTTCTCAAAAATCCATTTAATATATGGTCCCCAGATAGGGGACGTATCAGATATTAAACTGATAAGAACAGATACTACACTTGATCTTAGCCAAAAGGCCGAGAAGCGATAACCGTGAAAGGGGCGGGCCCAACAAGGTCCCCTTCATGGGCACTATCACTGCTTGCTGTCAGGGAGGCTGCCAGACAATTTTCCATGCACACTCTGGGCTGGGGGGCAGTCAACCACCAGTACACACAGCAGAACCTAAACCCATACCATTATTGCTAAGCAGCAAGACAGGGGCCCATTGCACTCCCACGGGGCCTTTTTAAATGCAATCCATAACCCGGATTTGCCAGGAACCCTTCTTACTCCTCCTACTTGCATGTGACACTGGGCTTAGGATCTGCATAGGAAACACACACACAAGCACACACCTACCTTTGTTGCCTGCAGATGCCTCCTTGGCTGTCCCCAAACGGTATCAAACCAACACCCACGGGAAGCTGTAAGCATAGAGGACATGCCTGCACCCCATTGGACTTACCTGTGTGGGTTAAATCCGGGTTATTTGACAACCTATGGCGGTGATGGTTCTGCTCAGGCAGAGCAGTGCTGATGCTCCTCATAAAGCTGTCGCTGCTGTGAAGGTTCTAGGTGACATCACAAATCCCTATGGTTACATACACAACAAAGCTGGGTTGTTGTTGTTTACACTCTGCAAGGCCTGTGGAAGTGAGTGACATCATAGCACTGTAGTTCTGAGGGTTCTAGATGGATGCAACAATCTCCTGTTGCTTCTATGAAGGCCATAATAGACGACATCACCAAACAGCTCCATAGTCACATACACAGCAAAGGAGAGATGTTGTTTACACCTAGTGATGTCAGTGGTATTGAGTGACATCACAGCACAGTGCTAAGGCTCCTGGGCCTGGACACAGCAGCGGCTGCAATATCTCAACGGAGAATACGTTTATATATATGTGTGTGTGTGCGCGTATATATATATATATATATATATATATATATATATATATATATATTTCTCCGCCGAAATCACTTTTAAACCCATTTCCACCTTTTTTTCCCTTCTCTTCCTCTTACTTTTTTTTCACGTTTTTTTACGTTTTTCTCCTTTTCGCCTCTTTTCTGGGCGTATTATTCTTCTTTTTCTTCTTTTTTTTCGTCTAATGCATACCCCATCAGTGCAGCAATGCTTATTCAATACCGCCAGCAGATGGAGACACTGGGGGATAATTTTCTAAGGATTTATACTGATTTTTCCTGTCTGAATTTGTCGCACAGAAAGTTGCAGGCCAAATATGTGTGACATTTCTGCGACTTTAGCTTCTAGAGCATTTTTACAACATTATACATAGGTGCTGAATACATAAAAAGCGACTGTTCAGCGACAGACAAGTCGCATCGGCTGAAAGTAGGCCAGAATGTCAGTCCATGTTGGAGCAGGTTTAGATACAGTCTAAAGTATAGATCTCAAAGTCTGTGCACAGAATTTAGCAAGGGCCTCGCACCTTCTGATGCATCAGGTAGGTGCACAATAGCATAGCCTAACCCTCTGTACTTTGGTCTATATTGATGCGGGACATAGACAGCCAGCTGATGACCAATCCATTAGTGCAATGGATGGCTGGAAGCATTTGTCTTTGCCTTTGCAATACCACAGAAGCAATGCATGGTCAATGTACAGCAATGACACACCTGTGTGAACAGCCAGGAGACCCCCCCCATGTTATGTTACATAGTTACATAGTTAGTACGGTCGAAAAAAGACATATGTCCATCAAGTTCAACCAGGGAATTAAGGGGTAGGGGTGTGGCGCGATATTGGGGAAGGGATGAGATTTTATATTTCTTCATAAGCATTAATCTTATTTTGTCAATTAGGAACATTCAGCACCCACCCGCTATCAAGGCAGCTGCCTATCATGTCATGCCCTACCTGCACAGGTGTGCTGGCTACTCAAATGATCCAATTAAGGAGGCCATTTAGTCAGCAGCAGCAGAAGTCCTGTGCCTGGACGCTCCAACAGCGGCCAGACACAAGCAGAAGCAGAAGCAGCAGAAGCAGCAGCAGCACCACCTTTTGTTTTTTGGCTGCAGCAGCAGCAGCAAGGCCCACAGGGCTGGCTAGCTGGCTAGCCAGCAAGCAGGTAGCAATGAAAGTAGGAATCTTTCTTTTTAACCCTGTAAGGGGGTGGTGCACTGTACCCGAAGATACTGCCATATCGGGTCAATGCATAGGGCGACGGAAGCAAGCTTCGAAATCGGCCCCCGTTCTCAAAAATCCATTTAATATATGGTCCCCAGATAGGGGACGTATCAGATATTAAACTGATAAGAACAGATACTACACTTGATCTTAGCCAAAAGGCCGAGAAGCGATAACCGTGAAAGGGGCGGGCCCAACAAGGTCCCCTTCATGGGCACTATCACTGCTTGCTGTCAGGGAGGCTGCCAGACAATTTTCCATGCACACTCTGGGCTGGGGGGCAGTCAACCACCAGTACACACAGCAGAACCTAAACCCATACCATTATTGCTAAGCAGCAAGACAGGGGCCCATTGCACTCCCACGGGGCCTTTTTAAATGCAATCCATAACCCGGATTTGCCAGGAACCCTTCTTACTCCTCCTACTTGCATGTGACACTGGGCTTAGGATCTGCATAGGAAACACACACACAAGCACACACCTACCTTTGTTGCCTGCAGATGCCTCCTTGGCTGTCCCCAAACGGTATCAAACCAACACCCACGGGAAGCTGTAAGCATAGAGGACATGCCTGCACCCCATTGGACTTACCTGTGTGGGTTAAATCCGGGTTATTTGACAACCTATGGCGGTGATGGTTCTGCTCAGGCAGAGCAGTGCTGATGCTCCTCATAAAGCTGTCGCTGCTGTGAAGGTTCTAGGTGACATCACAAATCCCTATGGTTACATACACAACAAAGCTGGGTTGTTGTTGTTTACACTCTGCAAGGCCTGTGGAAGTGAGTGACATCATAGCACTGTAGTTCTGAGGGTTCTAGATGGATGCAACAATCTCCTGTTGCTTCTATGAAGGCCATAATAGACGACATCACCAAACAGCTCCATAGTCACATACACAGCAAAGGAGAGATGTTGTTTACACCTAGTGATGTCAGTGGTATTGAGTGACATCACAGCACAGTGCTAAGGCTCCTGGGCCTGGACACAGCAGCGGCTGCAATATCTCAACGGAGAATACGTTTATATATATGTGTGTGTGTGCGCGTATATATATATATATATATATATATATATATATATATTTCTCCGCCGAAATCACTTTTAAACCCATTTCCACCTTTTTTTCCCTTCTCTTCCTCTTACTTTTTTTTCACGTTTTTTTACGTTTTTCTCCTTTTCGCCTCTTTTCTGGGCGTATTATTCTTCTTTTTCTTCTTTTTTTTCGTCTAATGCATACCCCATCAGTGCAGCAATGCTTATTCAATACCGCCAGCAGATGGAGACACTGGGGGATAATTTTCTAAGGATTTATACTGATTTTTCCTGTCTGAATTTGTCGCACAGAAAGTTGCAGGCCAAATATGTGTGACATTTCTGCGACTTTAGCTTCTAGAGCATTTTTACAACATTATACATAGGTGCTGAATACATAAAAAGCGACTGTTCAGCGACAGACAAGTCGCATCGGCTGAAAGTAGGCCAGAATGTCAGTCCATGTTGGAGCAGGTTTAGATACAGTCTAAAGTATAGATCTCAAAGTCTGTGCACAGAATTTAGCAAGGGCCTCGCACCTTCTGATGCATCAGGTAGGTGCACAATAGCATAGCCTAACCCTCTGTACTTTGGTCTATATTGATGCGGGACATAGACAGCCAGCTGATGACCAATCCATTAGTGCAATGGATGGCTGGAAGCATTTGTCTTTGCCTTTGCAATACCACAGAAGCAATGCATGGTCAATGTACAGCAATGACACACCTGTGTGAACAGCCAGGAGACCCCCCCCATGTTATGTTACATAGTTACATAGTTAGTACGGTCGAAAAAAGACATATGTCCATCAAGTTCAACCAGGGAATTAAGGGGTAGGGGTGTGGCGCGATATTGGGGAAGGGATGAGATTTTATATTTCTTCATAAGCATTAATCTTATTTTGTCAATTAGGAACATTCAGCACCCACCCGCTATCAAGGCAGCTGCCTATCATGTCATGCCCTACCTGCACAGGTGTGCTGGCTACTCAAATGATCCAATTAAGGAGGCCATTTAGTCAGCAGCAGCAGAAGTCCTGTGCCTGGACGCTCCAACAGCGGCCAGACACAAGCAGAAGCAGAAGCAGCAGAAGCAGCAGCAGCACCACCTTTTGTTTTTTGGCTGCAGCAGCAGCAGCAAGGCCCACAGGGCTGGCTAGCTGGCTAGCCAGCAAGCAGGTAGCAATGAAAGTAGGAATCTTTCTTTTTAACCCTGTAAGGGGGTGGTGCACTGTACCCGAAGATACTGCCATATCGGGTCAATGCATAGGGCGACGGAAGCAAGCTTCGAAATCGGCCCCCGTTCTCAAAAATCCATTTAATATATGGTCCCCAGATAGGGGACGTATCAGATATTAAACTGATAAGAACAGATACTACACTTGATCTTAGCCAAAAGGCCGAGAAGCGATAACCGTGAAAGGGGCGGGCCCAACAAGGTCCCCTTCATGGGCACTATCACTGCTTGCTGTCAGGGAGGCTGCCAGACAATTTTCCATGCACACTCTGGGCTGGGGGGCAGTCAACCACCAGTACACACAGCAGAACCTAAACCCATACCATTATTGCTAAGCAGCAAGACAGGGGCCCATTGCACTCCCACGGGGCCTTTTTAAATGCAATCCATAACCCGGATTTGCCAGGAACCCTTCTTACTCCTCCTACTTGCATGTGACACTGGGCTTAGGATCTGCATAGGAAACACACACACAAGCACACACCTACCTTTGTTGCCTGCAGATGCCTCCTTGGCTGTCCCCAAACGGTATCAAACCAACACCCACGGGAAGCTGTAAGCATAGAGGACATGCCTGCACCCCATTGGACTTACCTGTGTGGGTTAAATCCGGGTTATTTGACAACCTATGGCGGTGATGGTTCTGCTCAGGCAGAGCAGTGCTGATGCTCCTCATAAAGCTGTCGCTGCTGTGAAGGTTCTAGGTGACATCACAAATCCCTATGGTTACATACACAACAAAGCTGGGTTGTTGTTGTTTACACTCTGCAAGGCCTGTGGAAGTGAGTGACATCATAGCACTGTAGTTCTGAGGGTTCTAGATGGATGCAACAATCTCCTGTTGCTTCTATGAAGGCCATAATAGACGACATCACCAAACAGCTCCATAGTCACATACACAGCAAAGGAGAGATGTTGTTTACACCTAGTGATGTCAGTGGTATTGAGTGACATCACAGCACAGTGCTAAGGCTCCTGGGCCTGGACACAGCAGCGGCTGCAATATCTCAACGGAGAATACGTTTATATATATGTGTGTGTGTGCGCGTATATATATATATATATATATATATATATATATATATATATATATATATATATTTCTCCGCCGAAATCACTTTTAAACCCATTTCCACCTTTTTTTCCCTTCTCTTCCTCTTACTTTTTTTTCACGTTTTTTTTACGTTTTTCTCCTTTTCGCCTCTTTTCTGGGCGTATTATTCTTCTTTTTCTTCTTTTTTTTCGTCTAATGCATACCCCATCAGTGCAGCAATGCTTATTCAATACCGCCAGCAGATGGAGACACTGGGGGATAATTTTCTAAGGATTTATACTGATTTTTCCTGTCTGAATTTGTCGCACAGAAAGTTGCAGGCCAAATATGTGTGACATTTCTGCGACTTTAGCTTCTAGAGCATTTTTACAACATTATACATAGGTGCTGAATACATAAAAAGCGACTGTTCAGCGACAGACAAGTCGCATCGGCTGAAAGTAGGCCAGAATGTCAGTCCATGTTGGAGCAGGTTTAGATACAGTCTAAAGTATAGATCTCAAAGTCTGTGCACAGAATTTAGCAAGGGCCTCGCACCTTCTGATGCATCAGGTAGGTGCACAATAGCATAGCCTAACCCTCTGTACTTTGGTCTATATTGATGCGGGACATAGACAGCCAGCTGATGACCAATCCATTAGTGCAATGGATGGCTGGAAGCATTTGTCTTTGCCTTTGCAATACCACAGAAGCAATGCATGGTCAATGTACAGCAATGACACACCTGTGTGAACAGCCAGGAGACCCCCCCCATGTTATGTTACATAGTTACATAGTTAGTACGGTCGAAAAAAGACATATGTCCATCAAGTTCAACCAGGGAATTAAGGGGTAGGGGTGTGGCGCGATATTGGGGAAGGGATGAGATTTTATATTTCTTCATAAGCATTAATCTTATTTTGTCAATTAGGAACATTCAGCACCCACCCGCTATCAAGGCAGCTGCCTATCATGTCATGCCCTACCTGCACAGGTGTGCTGGCTACTCAAATGATCCAATTAAGGAGGCCATTTAGTCAGCAGCAGCAGAAGTCCTGTGCCTGGACGCTCCAACAGCGGCCAGACACAAGCAGAAGCAGAAGCAGCAGAAGCAGCAGCAGCACCACCTTTTGTTTTTTGGCTGCAGCAGCAGCAGCAAGGCCCACAGGGCTGGCTAGCTGGCTAGCCAGCAAGCAGGTAGCAATGAAAGTAGGAATCTTTCTTTTTAACCCTGTAAGGGGGTGGTGCACTGTACCCGAAGATACTGCCATATCGGGTCAATGCATAGGGCGACGGAAGCAAGCTTCGAAATCGGCCCCCGTTCTCAAAAATCCATTTAATATATGGTCCCCAGATAGGGGACGTATCAGATATTAAACTGATAAGAACAGATACTACACTTGATCTTAGCCAAAAGGCCGAGAAGCGATAACCGTGAAAGGGGCGGGCCCAACAAGGTCCCCTTCATGGGCACTATCACTGCTTGCTGTCAGGGAGGCTGCCAGACAATTTTCCATGCACACTCTGGGCTGGGGGGCAGTCAACCACCAGTACACACAGCAGAACCTAAACCCATACCATTATTGCTAAGCAGCAAGACAGGGGCCCATTGCACTCCCACGGGGCCTTTTTAAATGCAATCCATAACCCGGATTTGCCAGGAACCCTTCTTACTCCTCCTACTTGCATGTGACACTGGGCTTAGGATCTGCATAGGAAACACACATACAAGCACACACCTACCTTTGTTGCCTGCAGATGCCTCCTTGGCTGTCCCCAAACGGTATCAAACCAACACCCACGGGAAGCTGTAAGCATAGAGGACATGCCTGCACCCCATTGGACTTACCTGTGTGGGTTAAATCCGGGTTATTTGACAACCTATGGCGGTGATGGTTCTGCTCAGGCAGAGCAGTGCTGATGCTCCTCATAAAGCTGTCGCTGCTGTGAAGGTTCTAGGTGACATCACAAATCCCTATGGTTACATACACAACAAAGCTGGGTTGTTGTTGTTTACACTCTGCAAGGCCTGTGGAAGTGAGTGACATCATAGCACTGTAGTTCTGAGGGTTCTAGATGGATGCAACAATCTCCTGTTGCTTCTATGAAGGCCATAATAGACGACATCACCAAACAGCTCCATAGTCACATACACAGCAAAGGAGAGATGTTGTTTACACCTAGTGATGTCAGTGGTATTGAGTGACATCACAGCACAGTGCTAAGGCTCCTGGGCCTGGACACAGCAGCGGCTGCAATATCTCAACGGAGAATACGTTTATATATATGTGTGTGTGTGCGCGTATATATATATATATATATATATATATATATATATTTCTCCGCCGAAATCACTTTTAAACCCATTTCCACCTTTTTTTCCCTTCTCTTCCTCTTACTTTTTTTTCACGTTTTTTTACGTTTTTCTCCTTTTCGCCTCTTTTCTGGGCGTATTATTCTTCTTTTTCTTCTTTTTTTTCGTCTAATGCATACCCCATCAGTGCAGCAATGCTTATTCAATACCGCCAGCAGATGGAGACACTGGGGGATAATTTTCTAAGGATTTATACTGATTTTTCCTGTCTGAATTTGTCGCACAGAAAGTTGCAGGCCAAATATGTGTGACATTTCTGCGACTTTAGCTTCTAGAGCATTTTTACAACATTATACATAGGTGCTGAATACATAAAAAGCGACTGTTCAGCGACAGACAAGTCGCATCGGCTGAAAGTAGGCCAGAATGTCAGTCCATGTTGGAGCAGGTTTAGATACAGTCTAAAGTATAGATCTCAAAGTCTGTGCACAGAATTTAGCAAGGGCCTCGCACCTTCTGATGCATCAGGTAGGTGCACAATAGCATAGCCTAACCCTCTGTACTTTGGTCTATATTGATGCGGGACATAGACAGCCAGCTGATGACCAATCCATTAGTGCAATGGATGGCTGGAAGCATTTGTCTTTGCCTTTGCAATACCACAGAAGCAATGCATGGTCAATGTACAGCAATGACACACCTGTGTGAACAGCCAGGAGACCCCCCCCATGTTATGTTACATAGTTACATAGTTAGTACGGTCGAAAAAAGACATATGTCCATCAAGTTCAACCAGGGAATTAAGGGGTAGGGGTGTGGCGCGATATTGGGGAAGGGATGAGATTTTATATTTCTTCATAAGCATTAATCTTATTTTGTCAATTAGGAACATTCAGCACCCACCCGCTATCAAGGCAGCTGCCTATCATGTCATGCCCTACCTGCACAGGTGTGCTGGCTACTCAAATGATCCAATTAAGGAGGCCATTTAGTCAGCAGCAGCAGAAGTCCTGTGCCTGGACGCTCCAACAGCGGCCAGACACAAGCAGAAGCAGAAGCAGCAGAAGCAGCAGCAGCACCACCTTTTGTTTTTTGGCTGCAGCAGCAGCAGCAAGGCCCACAGGGCTGGCTAGCTGGCTAGCCAGCAAGCAGGTAGCAATGAAAGTAGGAATCTTTCTTTTTAACCCTGTAAGGGGGTGGTGCACTGTACCCGAAGATACTGCCATATCGGGTCAATGCATAGGGCGACGGAAGCAAGCTTCGAAATCGGCCCCCGTTCTCAAAAATCCATTTAATATATGGTCCCCAGATAGGGGACGTATCAGATATTAAACTGATAAGAACAGATACTACACTTGATCTTAGCCAAAAGGCCGAGAAGCGATAACCGTGAAAGGGGCGGGCCCAACAAGGTCCCCTTCATGGGCACTATCACTGCTTGCTGTCAGGGAGGCTGCCAGACAATTTTCCATGCACACTCTGGGCTGGGGGGCAGTCAACCACCAGTACACACAGCAGAACCTAAACCCATACCATTATTGCTAAGCAGCAAGACAGGGGCCCATTGCACTCCCACGGGGCCTTTTTAAATGCAATCCATAACCCGGATTTGCCAGGAACCCTTCTTACTCCTCCTACTTGCATGTGACACTGGGCTTATTAGGATCTGCATAGGAAACACACACACAAGCACACACCTACCTTTGTTGCCTGCAGATGCCTCCTTGGCTGTCCCCAAACGGTATCAAACCAACACCCACGGGAAGCTGTAAGCATAGAGGACATGCCTGCACCCCATTGGACTTACCTGTGTGGGTTAAATCCGGGTTATTTGACAACCTATGGCGGTGATGGTTCTGCTCAGGCAGAGCAGTGCTGATGCTCCTCATAAAGCTGTCGCTGCTGTGAAGGTTCTAGGTGACATCACAAATCCCTATGGTTACATACACAACAAAGCTGGGTTGTTGTTGTTTACACTCTGCAAGGCCTGTGGAAGTGAGTGACATCATAGCACTGTAGTTCTGAGGGTTCTAGATGGATGCAACAATCTCCTGTTGCTTCTATGAAGGCCATAATAGACGACATCACCAAACAGCTCCATAGTCACATACACAGCAAAGGAGAGATGTTGTTTACACCTAGTGATGTCAGTGGTATTGAGTGACATCACAGCACAGTGCTAAGGCTCCTGGGCCTGGACACAGCAGCGGCTGCAATATCTCAACGGAGAATACGTTTATATATATGTGTGTGTGTGCGCGTATATATATATATATATATATATATATATATATATATATATATTTCTCCGCCGAAATCACTTTTAAACCCATTTCCACCTTTTTTTCCCTTCTCTTCCTCTTACTTTTTTTTCACGTTTTTTTACGTTTTTCTCCTTTTCGCCTCTTTTCTGGGCGTATTATTCTTCTTTTTCTTCTTTTTTTTCGTCTAATGCATACCCCATCAGTGCAGCAATGCTTATTCAATACCGCCAGCAGATGGAGACACTGGGGGATAATTTTCTAAGGATTTATACTGATTTTTCCTGTCTGAATTTGTCGCACAGAAAGTTGCAGGCCAAATATGTGTGACATTTCTGCGACTTTAGCTTCTAGAGCATTTTTACAACATTATACATAGGTGCTGAATACATAAAAAGCGACTGTTCAGCGACAGACAAGTCGCATCGGCTGAAAGTAGGCCAGAATGTCAGTCCATGTTGGAGCAGGTTTAGATACAGTCTAAAGTATAGATCTCAAAGTCTGTGCACAGAATTTAGCAAGGGCCTCGCACCTTCTGATGCATCAGGTAGGTGCACAATAGCATAGCCTAACCCTCTGTACTTTGGTCTATATTGATGCGGGACATAGACAGCCAGCTGATGACCAATCCATTAGTGCAATGGATGGCTGGAAGCATTTGTCTTTGCCTTTGCAATACCACAGAAGCAATGCATGGTCAATGTACAGCAATGACACACCTGTGTGAACAGCCAGGAGACCCCCCCCATGTTATGTTACATAGTTACATAGTTAGTACGGTCGAAAAAAGACATATGTCCATCAAGTTCAACCAGGGAATTAAGGGGTAGGGGTGTGGCGCGATATTGGGGAAGGGATGAGATTTTATATTTCTTCATAAGCATTAATCTTATTTTGTCAATTAGGAACATTCAGCACCCACCCGCTATCAAGGCAGCTGCCTATCATGTCATGCCCTACCTGCACAGGTGTGCTGGCTACTCAAATGATCCAATTAAGGAGGCCATTTAGTCAGCAGCAGCAGAAGTCCTGTGCCTGGACGCTCCAACAGCGGCCAGACACAAGCAGAAGCAGAAGCAGCAGAAGCAGCAGCAGCACCACCTTTTGTTTTTTGGCTGCAGCAGCAGCAGCAAGGCCCACAGGGCTGGCTAGCTGGCTAGCCAGCAAGCAGGTAGCAATGAAAGTAGGAATCTTTCTTTTTAACCCTGTAAGGGGGTGGTGCACTGTACCCGAAGATACTGCCATATCGGGTCAATGCATAGGGCGACGGAAGCAAGCTTCGAAATCGGCCCCCGTTCTCAAAAATCCATTTAATATATGGTCCCCAGATAGGGGACGTATCAGATATTAAACTGATAAGAACAGATACTACACTTGATCTTAGCCAAAAGGCCGAGAAGCGATAACCGTGAAAGGGGCGGGCCCAACAAGGTCCCCTTCATGGGCACTATCACTGCTTGCTGTCAGGGAGGCTGCCAGACAATTTTCCATGCACACTCTGGGCTGGGGGGCAGTCAACCACCAGTACACACAGCAGAACCTAAACCCATACCATTATTGCTAAGCAGCAAGACAGGGGCCCATTGCACTCCCACGGGGCCTTTTTAAATGCAATCCATAACCCGGATTTGCCAGGAACCCTTCTTACTCCTCCTACTTGCATGTGACACTGGGCTTAGGATCTGCATAGGAAACACACACACAAGCACACACCTACCTTTGTTGCCTGCAGATGCCTCCTTGGCTGTCCCCAAACGGTATCAAACCAACACCCACGGGAAGCTGTAAGCATAGAGGACATGCCTGCACCCCATTGGACTTACCTGTGTGGGTTAAATCCGGGTTATTTGACAACCTATGGCGGTGATGGTTCTGCTCAGGCAGAGCAGTGCTGATGCTCCTCATAAAGCTGTCGCTGCTGTGAAGGTTCTAGGTGACATCACAAATCCCTATGGTTACATACACAACAAAGCTGGGTTGTTGTTGTTTACACTCTGCAAGGCCTGTGGAAGTGAGTGACATCATAGCACTGTAGTTCTGAGGGTTCTAGATGGATGCAACAATCTCCTGTTGCTTCTATGAAGGCCATAATAGACGACATCACCAAACAGCTCCATAGTCACATACACAGCAAAGGAGAGATGTTGTTTACACCTAGTGATGTCAGTGGTATTGAGTGACATCACAGCACAGTGCTAAGGCTCCTGGGCCTGGACACAGCAGCGGCTGCAATATCTCAACGGAGAATACGTTTATATATATGTGTGTGTGTGCGCGTATATATATATATATATATATATATATATATATATATATATATTTCTCCGCCGAAATCACTTTTAAACCCATTTCCACCTTTTTTTCCCTTCTCTTCCTCTTACTTTTTTTTCACGTTTTTTTTACGTTTTTCTCCTTTTCGCCTCTTTTCTGGGCGTATTATTCTTCTTTTTCTTCTTTTTTTTCGTCTAATGCATACCCCATCAGTGCAGCAATGCTTATTCAATACCGCCAGCAGATGGAGACACTGGGGGATAATTTTCTAAGGATTTATACTGATTTTTCCTGTCTGAATTTGTCGCACAGAAAGTTGCAGGCCAAATATGTGTGACATTTCTGCGACTTTAGCTTCTAGAGCATTTTTACAACATTATACATAGGTGCTGAATACATAAAAAGCGACTGTTCAGCGACAGACAAGTCGCATCGGCTGAAAGTAGGCCAGAATGTCAGTCCATGTTGGAGCAGGTTTAGATACAGTCTAAAGTATAGATCTCAAAGTCTGTGCACAGAATTTAGCAAGGGCCTCGCACCTTCTGATGCATCAGGTAGGTGCACAATAGCATAGCCTAACCCTCTGTACTTTGGTCTATATTGATGCGGGACATAGACAGCCAGCTGATGACCAATCCATTAGTGCAATGGATGGCTGGAAGCATTTGTCTTTGCCTTTGCAATACCACAGAAGCAATGCATGGTCAATGTACAGCAATGACACACCTGTGTGAACAGCCAGGAGACCCCCCCCATGTTATGTTACATAGTTACATAGTTAGTACGGTCGAAAAAAGACATATGTCCATCAAGTTCAACCAGGGAATTAAGGGGTAGGGGTGTGGCGCGATATTGGGGAAGGGATGAGATTTTATATTTCTTCATAAGCATTAATCTTATTTTGTCAATTAGGAACATTCAGCACCCACCCGCTATCAAGGCAGCTGCCTATCATGTCATGCCCTACCTGCACAGGTGTGCTGGCTACTCAAATGATCCAATTAAGGAGGCCATTTAGTCAGCAGCAGCAGAAGTCCTGTGCCTGGACGCTCCAACAGCGGCCAGACACAAGCAGAAGCAGAAGCAGCAGAAGCAGCAGCAGCACCACCTTTTGTTTTTTGGCTGCAGCAGCAGCAGCAAGGCCCACAGGGCTGGCTAGCTGGCTAGCCAGCAAGCAGGTAGCAATGAAAGTAGGAATCTTTCTTTTTAACCCTGTAAGGGGGTGGTGCACTGTACCCGAAGATACTGCCATATCGGGTCAATGCATAGGGCGACGGAAGCAAGCTTCGAAATCGGCCCCCGTTCTCAAAAATCCATTTAATATATGGTCCCCAGATAGGGGACGTATCAGATATTAAACTGATAAGAACAGATACTACACTTGATCTTAGCCAAAAGGCCGAGAAGCGATAACCGTGAAAGGGGCGGGCCCAACAAGGTCCCCTTCATGGGCACTATCACTGCTTGCTGTCAGGGAGGCTGCCAGACAATTTTCCATGCACACTCTGGGCTGGGGGGCAGTCAACCACCAGTACACACAGCAGAACCTAAACCCATACCATTATTGCTAAGCAGCAAGACAGGGGCCCATTGCACTCCCACGGGGCCTTTTTAAATGCAATCCATAACCCGGATTTGCCAGGAACCCTTCTTACTCCTCCTACTTGCATGTGACACTGGGCTTAGGATCTGCATAGGAAACACACATACAAGCACACACCTACCTTTGTTGCCTGCAGATGCCTCCTTGGCTGTCCCCAAACGGTATCAAACCAACACCCACGGGAAGCTGTAAGCATAGAGGACATGCCTGCACCCCATTGGACTTACCTGTGTGGGTTAAATCCGGGTTATTTGACAACCTATGGCGGTGATGGTTCTGCTCAGGCAGAGCAGTGCTGATGCTCCTCATAAAGCTGTCGCTGCTGTGAAGGTTCTAGGTGACATCACAAATCCCTATGGTTACATACACAACAAAGCTGGGTTGTTGTTGTTTACACTCTGCAAGGCCTGTGGAAGTGAGTGACATCATAGCACTGTAGTTCTGAGGGTTCTAGATGGATGCAACAATCTCCTGTTGCTTCTATGAAGGCCATAATAGACGACATCACCAAACAGCTCCATAGTCACATACACAGCAAAGGAGAGATGTTGTTTACACCTAGTGATGTCAGTGGTATTGAGTGACATCACAGCACAGTGCTAAGGCTCCTGGGCCTGGACACAGCAGCGGCTGCAATATCTCAACGGAGAATACGTTTATATATATGTGTGTGTGTGCGCGTATATATATATATATATATATATATATATATATATATATATATATTTCTCCGCCGAAATCACTTTTAAACCCATTTCCACCTTTTTTTCCCTTCTCTTCCTCTTACTTTTTTTTCACGTTTTTTTACGTTTTTCTCCTTTTCGCCTCTTTTCTGGGCGTATTATTCTTCTTTTTCTTCTTTTTTTTCGTCTAATGCATACCCCATCAGTGCAGCAATGCTTATTCAATACCGCCAGCAGATGGAGACACTGGGGGATAATTTTCTAAGGATTTATACTGATTTTTCCTGTCTGAATTTGTCGCACAGAAAGTTGCAGGCCAAATATGTGTGACATTTCTGCGACTTTAGCTTCTAGAGCATTTTTACAACATTATACATAGGTGCTGAATACATAAAAAGCGACTGTTCAGCGACAGACAAGTCGCATCGGCTGAAAGTAGGCCAGAATGTCAGTCCATGTTGGAGCAGGTTTAGATACAGTCTAAAGTATAGATCTCAAAGTCTGTGCACAGAATTTAGCAAGGGCCTCGCACCTTCTGATGCATCAGGTAGGTGCACAATAGCATAGCCTAACCCTCTGTACTTTGGTCTATATTGATGCGGGACATAGACAGCCAGCTGATGACCAATCCATTAGTGCAATGGATGGCTGGAAGCATTTGTCTTTGCCTTTGCAATACCACAGAAGCAATGCATGGTCAATGTACAGCAATGACACACCTGTGTGAACAGCCAGGAGACCCCCCCCATGTTATGTTACAAAGTTACATAGTTAGTACGGTCGAAAAAAGACATATGTCCATCAAGTTCAACCAGGGAATTAAGGGGTAGGGGTGTGGCGCGATATTGGGGAAGGGATGAGATTTTATATTTCTTCATAAGCATTAATCTTATTTTGTCAATTAGGAACATTCAGCACCCACCCGCTATCAAGGCAGCTGCCTATCATGTCATGCCCTACCTGCACAGGTGTGCTGGCTACTCAAATGATCCAATTAAGGAGGCCATTTAGTCAGCAGCAGCAGAAGTCCTGTGCCTGGACGCTCCAACAGCGGCCAGACACAAGCAGAAGCAGAAGCAGCAGAAGCAGCAGCAGCACCACCTTTTGTTTTTTGGCTGCAGCAGCAGCAGCAAGGCCCACAGGGCTGGCTAGCTGGCTAGCCAGCAAGCAGGTAGCAATGAAAGTAGGAATCTTTCTTTTTAACCCTGTAAGGGGGTGGTGCACTGTACCCGAAGATACTGCCATATCGGGTCAATGCATAGGGCGACGGAAGCAAGCTTCGAAATCGGCCCCCGTTCTCAAAAATCCATTTAATATATGGTCCCCAGATAGGGGACGTATCAGATATTAAACTGATAAGAACAGATACTACACTTGATCTTAGCCAAAAGGCCGAGAAGCGATAACCGTGAAAGGGGCGGGCCCAACAAGGTCCCCTTCATGGGCACTATCACTGCTTGCTGTCAGGGAGGCTGCCAGACAATTTTCCATGCACACTCTGGGCTGGGGGGCAGTCAACCACCAGTACACACAGCAGAACCTAAACCCATACCATTATTGCTAAGCAGCAAGACAGGGGCCCATTGCACTCCCACGGGGCCTTTTTAAATGCAATCCATAACCCGGATTTGCCAGGAACCCTTCTTACTCCTCCTACTTGCATGTGACACTGGGCTTAGGATCTGCATAGGAAACACACACACAAGCACACACCTACCTTTGTTGCCTGCAGATGCCTCCTTGGCTGTCCCCAAACGGTATCAAACCAACACCCACGGGAAGCTGTAAGCATAGAGGACATGCCTGCACCCCATTGGACTTACCTGTGTGGGTTAAATCCGGGTTATTTGACAACCTATGGCGGTGATGGTTCTGCTCAGGCAGAGCAGTGCTGATGCTCCTCATAAAGCTGTCGCTGCTGTGAAGGTTCTAGGTGACATCACAAATCCCTATGGTTACATACACAACAAAGCTGGGTTGTTGTTGTTTACACTCTGCAAGGCCTGTGGAAGTGAGTGACATCATAGCACTGTAGTTCTGAGGGTTCTAGATGGATGCAACAATCTCCTGTTGCTTCTATGAAGGCCATAATAGACGACATCACCAAACAGCTCCATAGTCACATACACAGCAAAGGAGAGATGTTGTTTACACCTAGTGATGTCAGTGGTATTGAGTGACATCACAGCACAGTGCTAAGGCTCCTGGGCCTGGACACAGCAGCGGCTGCAATATCTCAACGGAGAATACGTTTATATATATGTGTGTGTGTGCGCGTATATATATATATATATATATATATATATATATATATATATTTCTCCGCCGAAATCACTTTTAAACCCATTTCCACCTTTTTTTCCCTTCTCTTCCTCTTACTTTTTTTTCACGTTTTTTTACGTTTTTCTCATTTTCGCCTCTTTTCTGGGCGTATTATTCTTCTTTTTCTTCTTTTTTTTCGTCTAATGCATACCCCATCAGTGCAGCAATGCTTATTCAATACCGCCAGCAGATGGAGACACTGGGGGATAATTTTCTAAGGATTTATACTGATTTTTCCTGTCTGAATTTGTCGCACAGAAAGTTGCAGGCCAAATATGTGTGACATTTCTGCGACTTTAGCTTCTAGAGCATTTTTACAACATTATACATAGGTGCTGAATACATAAAAAGCGACTGTTCAGCGACAGACAAGTCGCATCGGCTGAAAGTAGGCCAGAATGTCAGTCCATGTTGGAGCAGGTTTAGATACAGTCTAAAGTATAGATCTCAAAGTCTGTGCACAGAATTTAGCAAGGGCCTCGCACCTTCTGATGCATCAGGTAGGTGCACAATAGCATAGCCTAACCCTCTGTACTTTGGTCTATATTGATGCGGGACATAGACAGCCAGCTGATGACCAATCCATTAGTGCAATGGATGGCTGGAAGCATTTGTCTTTGCCTTTGCAATACCACAGAAGCAATGCATGGTCAATGTACAGCAATGACACACCTGTGTGAACAGCCAGGAGACCCCCCCCATGTTATGTTACATAGTTACATAGTTAGTACGGTCGAAAAAAGACATATGTCCATCAAGTTCAACCAGGGAATTAAGGGGTAGGGGTGTGGCGCGATATTGGGGAAGGGATGAGATTTTATATTTCTTCATAAGCATTAATCTTATTTTGTCAATTAGGAACATTCAGCACCCACCCGCTATCAAGGCAGCTGCCTATCATGTCATGCCCTACCTGCACAGGTGTGCTGGCTACTCAAATGATCCAATTAAGGAGGCCATTTAGTCAGCAGCAGCAGAAGTCCTGTGCCTGGACGCTCCAACAGCGGCCAGACACAAGCAGAAGCAGAAGCAGCAGAAGCAGCAGCAGCACCACCTTTTGTTTTTTGGCTGCAGCAGCAGCAGCAAGGCCCACAGGGCTGGCTAGCTGGCTAGCCAGCAAGCAGGTAGCAATGAAAGTAGGAATCTTTCTTTTTAACCCTGTAAGGGGGTGGTGCACTGTACCCGAAGATACTGCCATATCGGGTCAATGCATAGGGCGACGGAAGCAAGCTTCGAAATCGGCCCCCGTTCTCAAAAATCCATTTAATATATGGTCCCCAGATAGGGGACGTATCAGATATTAAACTGATAAGAACAGATACTACACTTGATCTTAGCCAAAAGGCCGAGAAGCGATAACCGTGAAAGGGGCGGGCCCAACAAGGTCCCCTTCATGGGCACTATCACTGCTTGCTGTCAGGGAGGCTGCCAGACAATTTTCCATGCACACTCTGGGCTGGGGGGCAGTCAACCACCAGTACACACAGCAGAACCTAAACCCATACCATTATTGCTAAGCAGCAAGACAGGGGCCCATTGCACTCCCACGGGGCCTTTTTAAATGCAATCCATAACCCGGATTTGCCAGGAACCCTTCTTACTCCTCCTACTTGCATGTGACACTGGGCTTAGGATCTGCATAGGAAACACACACACAAGCACACACCTACCTTTGTTGCCTGCAGATGCCTCCTTGGCTGTCCCCAAACGGTATCAAACCAACACCCACGGGAAGCTGTAAGCATAGAGGACATGCCTGCACCCCATTGGACTTACCTGTGTGGGTTAAATCCGGGTTATTTGACAACCTATGGCGGTGATGGTTCTGCTCAGGCAGAGCAGTGCTGATGCTCCTCATAAAGCTGTCGCTGCTGTGAAGGTTCTAGGTGACATCACAAATCCCTATGGTTACATACACAACAAAGCTGGGTTGTTGTTGTTTACACTCTGCAAGGCCTGTGGAAGTGAGTGACATCATAGCACTGTAGTTCTGAGGGTTCTAGATGGATGCAACAATCTCCTGTTGCTTCTATGAAGGCCATAATAGACGACATCACCAAACAGCTCCATAGTCACATACACAGCAAAGGAGAGATGTTGTTTACACCTAGTGATGTCAGTGGTATTGAGTGACATCACAGCACAGTGCTAAGGCTCCTGGGCCTGGACACAGCAGCGGCTGCAATATCTCAACGGAGAATACGTTTATATATATGTGTGTGTGTGCGCGTATATATATATATATATATATATATATATATATATATATATATATATTTCTCCGCCGAAATCACTTTTAAACCCATTTCCACCTTTTTTTCCCTTCTCTTCCTCTTACTTTTTTTTCACGTTTTTTTACGTTTTTCTCCTTTTCGCCTCTTTTCTGGGCGTATTATTCTTCTTTTTCTTCTTTTTTTTCGTCTAATGCATACCCCATCAGTGCAGCAATGCTTATTCAATACCGCCAGCAGATGGAGACACTGGGGGATAATTTTCTAAGGATTTATACTGATTTTTCCTGTCTGAATTTGTCGCACAGAAAGTTGCAGGCCAAATATGTGTGACATTTCTGCGACTTTAGCTTCTAGAGCATTTTTACAACATTATACATAGGTGCTGAATACATAAAAAGCGACTGTTCAGCGACAGACAAGTCGCATCGGCTGAAAGTAGGCCAGAATGTCAGTCCATGTTGGAGCAGGTTTAGATACAGTCTAAAGTATAGATCTCAAAGTCTGTGCACAGAATTTAGCAAGGGCCTCGCACCTTCTGATGCATCAGGTAGGTGCACAATAGCATAGCCTAACCCTCTGTACTTTGGTCTATATTGATGCGGGACATAGACAGCCAGCTGATGACCAATCCATTAGTGCAATGGATGGCTGGAAGCATTTGTCTTTGCCTTTGCAATACCACAGAAGCAATGCATGGTCAATGTACAGCAATGACACACCTGTGTGAACAGCCAGGAGACCCCCCCCATGTTATGTTACATAGTTACATAGTTAGTACGGTCGAAAAAAGACATATGTCCATCAAGTTCAACCAGGGAATTAAGGGGTAGGGGTGTGGCGCGATATTGGGGAAGGGATGAGATTTTATATTTCTTCATAAGCATTAATCTTATTTTGTCAATTAGGAACATTCAGCACCCACCCGCTATCAAGGCAGCTGCCTATCATGTCATGCCCTACCTGCACAGGTGTGCTGGCTACTCAAATGATCCAATTAAGGAGGCCATTTAGTCAGCAGCAGCAGAAGTCCTGTGCCTGGACGCTCCAACAGCGGCCAGACACAAGCAGAAGCAGAAGCAGCAGAAGCAGCAGCAGCACCACCTTTTGTTTTTTGGCTGCAGCAGCAGCAGCAAGGCCCACAGGGCTGGCTAGCTGGCTAGCCAGCAAGCAGGTAGCAATGAAAGTAGGAATCTTTCTTTTTAACCCTGTAAGGGGGTGGTGCACTGTACCCAAAGATACTGCCATATCGGGTCAATGCATAGGGCGACGGAAGCAAGCTTCGAAATCGGCCCCCGTTCTCAAAAATCCATTTAATATATGGTCCCCAGATAGGGGACGTATCAGATATTAAACTGATAAGAACAGATACTACACTTGATCTTAGCCAAAAGGCCGAGAAGCGATAACCGTGAAAGGGGCGGGCCCAACAAGGTCCCCTTCATGGGCACTATCACTGCTTGCTGTCAGGGAGGCTGCCAGACAATTTTCCATGCACACTCTGGGCTGGGGGGCAGTCAACCACCAGTACACACAGCAGAACCTAAACCCATACCATTATTGCTAAGCAGCAAGACAGGGGCCCATTGCACTCCCACGGGGCCTTTTTAAATGCAATCCATAACCCGGATTTGCCAGGAACCCTTCTTACTCCTCCTACTTGCATGTGACACTGGGCTTAGGATCTGCATAGGAAACACACACACAAGCACACACCTACCTTTGTTGCCTGCAGATGCCTCCTTGGCTGTCCCCAAACGGTATCAAACCAACACCCACGGGAAGCTGTAAGCATAGAGGACATGCCTGCACCCCATTGGACTTACCTGTGTGGGTTAAATCCGGGTTATTTGACAACCTATGGCGGTGATGGTTCTGCTCAGGCAGAGCAGTGCTGATGCTCCTCATAAAGCTGTCGCTGCTGTGAAGGTTCTAGGTGACATCACAAATCCCTATGGTTACATACACAACAAAGCTGGGTTGTTGTTGTTTACACTCTGCAAGGCCTGTGGAAGTGAGTGACATCATAGCACTGTAGTTCTGAGGGTTCTAGATGGATGCAACAATCTCCTGTTGCTTCTATGAAGGCCATAATAGACGACATCACCAAACAGCTCCATAGTCACATACACAGCAAAGGAGAGATGTTGTTTACACCTAGTGATGTCAGTGGTATTGAGTGACATCACAGCACAGTGCTAAGGCTCCTGGGCCTGGACACAGCAGCGGCTGCAATATCTCAACGGAGAATACGTTTATATATATGTGTGTGTGTGCGCGTATATATATATATATATATATATATATATATATATATATATATATATTTCTCCGCCGAAATCACTTTTAAACCCATTTCCACCTTTTTTTCCCTTCTCTTCCTCTTACTTTTTTTTCACGTTTTTTTACGTTTTTCTCCTTTTCGCCTCTTTTCTGGGCGTATTATTCTTCTTTTTCTTCTTTTTTTTCGTCTAATGCATACCCCATCAGTGCAGCAATGCTTATTCAATACCGCCAGCAGATGGAGACACTGGGGGATAATTTTCTAAGGATTTATACTGATTTTTCCTGTCTGAATTTGTCGCACAGAAAGTTGCAGGCCAAATATGTGTGACATTTCTGCGACTTTAGCTTCTAGAGCATTTTTACAACATTATACATAGGTGCTGAATACATAAAAAGCGACTGTTCAGCGACAGACAAGTCGCATCGGCTGAAAGTAGGCCAGAATGTCAGTCCATGTTGGAGCAGGTTTAGATACAGTCTAAAGTATAGATCTCAAAGTCTGTGCACAGAATTTAGCAAGGGCCTCGCACCTTCTGATGCATCAGGTAGGTGCACAATAGCATAGCCTAACCCTCTGTACTTTGGTCTATATTGATGCGGGACATAGACAGCCAGCTGATGACCAATCCATTAGTGCAATGGATGGCTGGAAGCATTTGTCTTTGCCTTTGCAATACCACAGAAGCAATGCATGGTCAATGTACAGCAATGACACACCTGTGTGAACAGCCAGGAGACCCCCCCCATGTTATGTTACATAGTTACATAGTTAGTACGGTCGAAAAAAGACATATGTCCATCAAGTTCAACCAGGGAATTAAGGGGTAGGGGTGTGGCGCGATATTGGGGAAGGGATGAGATTTTATATTTCTTCATAAGCATTAATCTTATTTTGTCAATTAGGAACATTCAGCACCCACCCGCTATCAAGGCAGCTGCCTATCATGTCATGCCCTACCTGCACAGGTGTGCTGGCTACTCAAATGATCCAATTAAGGAGGCCATTTAGTCAGCAGCAGCAGAAGTCCTGTGCCTGGACGCTCCAACAGCGGCCAGACACAAGCAGAAGCAGAAGCAGCAGAAGCAGCAGCAGCACCACCTTTTGTTTTTTGGCTGCAGCAGCAGCAGCAAGGCCCACAGGGCTGGCTAGCTGGCAAGCAGGTAGCAATGAAAGTAGGAATCTTTCTTTTTAACCCTGTAAGGGGGTGGTGCACTGTACCCGAAGATACTGCCATATCGGGTCAATGCATAGGGCGACGGAAGCAAGCTTCGAAATCGGCCCCCGTTCTCAAAAATCCATTTAATATATGGTCCCCAGATAGGGGACGTATCAGATATTAAACTGATAAGAACAGATACTACACTTGATCTTAGCCAAAAGGCCGAGAAGCGATAACCGTGAAAGGGGCGGGCCCAACAAGGTCCCCTTCATGGGCACTATCACTGCTTGCTGTCAGGGAGGCTGCCAGACAATTTTCCATGCACACTCTGGGCTGGGGGGCAGTCAACCACCAGTACACACAGCAGAACCTAAACCCATACCATTATTGCTAAGCAGCAAGACAGGGGCCCATTGCACTCCCACGGGGCCTTTTTAAATGCAATCCATAACCCGGATTTGCCAGGAACCCTTCTTACTCCTCCTACTTGCATGTGACACTGGGCTTAGGATCTGCATAGGAAACACACACACAAGCACACACCTACCTTTGTTGCCTGCAGATGCCTCCTTGGCTGTCCCCAAACGGTATCAAACCAACACCCACGGGAAGCTGTAAGCATAGAGGACATGCCTGCACCCCATTGGACTTACCTGTGTGGGTTAAATCCGGGTTATTTGACAACCTATGGCGGTGATGGTTCTGCTCAGGCAGAGCAGTGCTGATGCTCCTCATAAAGCTGTCGCTGCTGTGAAGGTTCTAGGTGACATCACAAATCCCTATGGTTACATACACAACAAAGCTGGGTTGTTGTTGTTTACACTCTGCAAGGCCTGTGGAAGTGAGTGACATCATAGCACTGTAGTTCTGAGGGTTCTAGATGGATGCAACAATCTCCTGTTGCTTCTATGAAGGCCATAATAGACGACATCACCAAACAGCTCCATAGTCACATACACAGCAAAGGAGAGATGTTGTTTACACCTAGTGATGTCAGTGGTATTGAGTGACATCACAGCACAGTGCTAAGGCTCCTGGGCCTGGACACAGCAGCGGCTGCAATATCTCAACGGAGAATACGTTTATATATATGTGTGTGTGTGCGCGTATATATATATATATATATATATATATATATTTCTCCGCCGAAATCACTTTTAAACCCATTTCCACCTTTTTTTCCCTTCTCTTCCTCTTACTTTTTTTTCACGTTTTTTTACGTTTTTCTCCTTTTCGCCTCTTTTCTGGGCGTATTATTCTTCTTTTTCTTCTTTTTTTTCGTCTAATGCATACCCCATCAGTGCAGCAATGCTTATTCAATACCGCCAGCAGATGGAGACACTGGGGGATAATTTTCTAAGGATTTATACTGATTTTTCCTGTCTGAATTTGTCGCACAGAAAGTTGCAGGCCAAATATGTGTGACATTTCTGCGACTTTAGCTTCTAGAGCATTTTTACAACATTATACATAGGTGCTGAATACATAAAAAGCGACTGTTCAGCGACAGACAAGTCGCATCGGCTGAAAGTAGGCCAGAATGTCAGTCCATGTTGGAGCAGGTTTAGATACAGTCTAAAGTATAGATCTCAAAGTCTGTGCACAGAATTTAGCAAGGGCCTCGCACCTTCTGATGCATCAGGTAGGTGCACAATAGCATAGCCTAACCCTCTGTACTTTGGTCTATATTGATGCGGGACATAGACAGCCAGCTGATGACCAATCCATTAGTGCAATGGATGGCTGGAAGCATTTGTCTTTGCCTTTGCAATACCACAGAAGCAATGCATGGTCAATGTACAGCAATGACACACCTGTGTGAACAGCCAGGAGACCCCCCCCATGTTATGTTACATAGTTACATAGTTAGTACGGTCGAAAAAAGACATATGTCCATCAAGTTCAACCAGGGAATTAAGGGGTAGGGGTGTGGCGCGATATTGGGGAAGGGATGAGATTTTATATTTCTTCATAAGCATTAATCTTATTTTGTCAATTAGGAACATTCAGCACCCACCCGCTATCAAGGCAGCTGCCTATCATGTCATGCCCTACCTGCACAGGTGTGCTGGCTACTCAAATGATCCAATTAAGGAGGCCATTTAGTCAGCAGCAGCAGAAGTCCTGTGCCTGGACGCTCCAACAGCGGCCAGACACAAGCAGAAGCAGAAGCAGCAGAAGCAGCAGCAGCACCACCTTTTGTTTTTTGGCTGCAGCAGCAGCAGCAAGGCCCACAGGGCTGGCTAGCTGGCTAGCCAGCAAGCAGGTAGCAATGAAAGTAGGAATCTTTCTTTTTAACCCTGTAAGGGGGTGGTGCACTGTACCCGAAGATACTGCCATATCGGGTCAATGCATAGGGCGACGGAAGCAAGCTTCGAAATCGGCCCCCGTTCTCAAAAATCCATTTAATATATGGTCCCCAGATAGGGGACGTATCAGATATTAAACTGATAAGAACAGATACTACACTTGATCTTAGCCAAAAGGCCGAGAAGCGATAACCGTGAAAGGGGCGGGCCCAACAAGGTCCCCTTCATGGGCACTATCACTGCTTGCTGTCAGGGAGGCTGCCAGACAATTTTCCATGCACACTCTGGGCTGGGGGGCAGTCAACCACCAGTACACACAGCAGAACCTAAACCCATACCATTATTGCTAAGCAGCAAGACAGGGGCCCATTGCACTCCCACGGGGCCTTTTTAAATGCAATCCATAACCCGGATTTGCCAGGAACCCTTCTTACTCCTCCTACTTGCATGTGACACTGGGCTTAGGATCTGCATAGGAAACACACACACAAGCACACACCTACCTTTGTTGCCTGCAGATGCCTCCTTGGCTGTCCCCAAACGGTATCAAACCAACACCCACGGGAAGCTGTAAGCATAGAGGACATGCCTGCACCCCATTGGACTTACCTGTGTGGGTTAAATCCGGGTTATTTGACAACCTATGGCGGTGATGGTTCTGCTCAGGCAGAGCAGTGCTGATGCTCCTCATAAAGCTGTCGCTGCTGTGAAGGTTCTAGGTGACATCACAAATCCCTATGGTTACATACACAACAAAGCTGGGTTGTTGTTGTTTACACTCTGCAAGGCCTGTGGAAGTGAGTGACATCATAGCACTGTAGTTCTGAGGGTTCTAGATGGATGCAACAATCTCCTGTTGCTTCTATGAAGGCCATAATAGACGACATCACCAAACAGCTCCATAGTCACATACACAGCAAAGGAGAGATGTTGTTTACACCTAGTGATGTCAGTGGTATTGAGTGACATCACAGCACAGTGCTAAGGCTCCTGGGCCTGGACACAGCAGCGGCTGCAATATCTCAACGGAGAATACGTTTATATATATGTGTGTGTGTGCGCGTATATATATATATATATATATATATATATATATATATATATATATTTCTCCGCCGAAATCACTTTTAAACCCATTTCCACCTTTTTTTCCCTTCTCTTCCTCTTACTTTTTTTTCACGTTTTTTTACGTTTTTCTCCTTTTCGCCTCTTTTCTGGGCGTATTATTCTTCTTTTTCTTCTTTTTTTTCGTCTAATGCATACCCCATCAGTGCAGCAATGCTTATTCAATACCGCCAGCAGATGGAGACACTGGGGGATAATTTTCTAAGGATTTATACTGATTTTTCCTGTCTGAATTTGTCGCACAGAAAGTTGCAGGCCAAATATGTGTGACATTTCTGCGACTTTAGCTTCTAGAGCATTTTTACAACATTATACATAGGTGCTGAATACATAAAAAGCGACTGTTCAGCGACAGACAAGTCGCATCGGCTGAAAGTAGGCCAGAATGTCAGTCCATGTTGGAGCAGGTTTAGATACAGTCTAAAGTATAGATCTCAAAGTCTGTGCACAGAATTTAGCAAGGGCCTCGCACCTTCTGATGCATCAGGTAGGTGCACAATAGCATAGCCTAACCCTCTGTACTTTGGTCTATATTGATGCGGGACATAGACAGCCAGCTGATGACCAATCCATTAGTGCAATGGATGGCTGGAAGCATTTGTCTTTGCCTTTGCAATACCACAGAAGCAATGCATGGTCAATGTACAGCAATGACACACCTGTGTGAACAGCCAGGAGACCCCCCCCATGTTATGTTACATAGTTACATAGTTAGTACGGTCGAAAAAAGACATATGTCCATCAAGTTCAACCAGGGAATTAAGGGGTAGGGGTGTGGCGCGATATTGGGGAAGGGATGAGATTTTATATTTCTTCATAAGCATTAATCTTATTTTGTCAATTAGGAACATTCAGCACCCACCCGCTATCAAGGCAGCTGCCTATCATGTCATGCCCTACCTGCACAGGTGTGCTGGCTACTCAAATGATCCAATTAAGGAGGCCATTTAGTCAGCAGCAGCAGAAGTCCTGTGCCTGGACGCTCCAACAGCGGCCAGACACAAGCAGAAGCAGAAGCAGCAGAAGCAGCAGCAGCACCACCTTTTGTTTTTTGGCTGCAGCAGCAGCAGCAAGGCCCACAGGGCTGGCTAGCTGGCTAGCCAGCAAGCAGGTAGCAATGAAAGTAGGAATCTTTCTTTTTAACCCTGTAAGGGGGTGGTGCACTGTACCCGAAGATACTGCCATATCGGGTCAATGCATAGGGCGACGGAAGCAAGCTTCGAAATCGGCCCCCGTTCTCAAAAATCCATTTAATATATGGTCCCCAGATAGGGGACGTATCAGATATTAAACTGATAAGAACAGATACTACACTTGATCTTAGCCAAAAGGCCGAGAAGCGATAACCGTGAAAGGGGCGGGCCCAACAAGATCCCCTTCATGGGCACTATCACTGCTTGCTGTCAGGGAGGCTGCCAGACAATTTTCCATGCACACTCTGGGCTGGGGGGCAGTCAACCACCAGTACACACAGCAGAACCTAAACCCATACCATTATTGCTAAGCAGCAAGACAGGGGCCCATTGCACTCCCACGGGGCCTTTTTAAATGCAATCCATAACCCGGATTTGCCAGGAACCCTTCTTACTCCTCCTACTTGCATGTGACACTGGGCTTAGGATCTGCATAGGAAACACACACACAAGCACACACCTACCTTTGTTGCCTGCAGATGCCTCCTTGGCTGTCCCCAAACGGTATCAAACCAACACCCACGGGAAGCTGTAAGCATAGAGGACATGCCTGCACCCCATTGGACTTACCTGTGTGGGTTAAATCCGGGTTATTTGACAACCTATGGCGGTGATGGTTCTGCTCAGGCAGAGCAGTGCTGATGCTCCTCATAAAGCTGTCGCTGCTGTGAAGGTTCTAGGTGACATCACAAATCCCTATGGTTACATACACAACAAAGCTGGGTTGTTGTTGTTTACACTCTGCAAGGCCTGTGGAAGTGAGTGACATCATAGCACTGTAGTTCTGAGGGTTCTAGATGGATGCAACAATCTCCTGTTGCTTCTATGAAGGCCATAATAGACGACATCACCAAACAGCTCCATAGTCACATACACAGCAAAGGAGAGATGTTGTTTACACCTAGTGATGTCAGTGGTATTGAGTGACATCACAGCACAGTGCTAAGGCTCCTGGGCCTGGACACAGCAGCGGCTGCAATATCTCAACGGAGAATACGTTTATATATATGTGTGTGTGTGCGCGTATATATATATATATATATATATATATATATATATATATATTTCTCCGCCGAAATCACTTTTAAACCCATTTCCACCTTTTTTTCCCTTCTCTTCCTCTTACTTTTTTTTCACGTTTTTTTACGTTTTTCTCCTTTTCGCCTCTTTTCTGGGCGTATTATTCTTCTTTTTCTTCTTTTTTTTCGTCTAATGCATACCCCATCAGTGCAGCAATGCTTATTCAATACCGCCAGCAGATGGAGACACTGGGGGATAATTTTCTAAGGATTTATACTGATTTTTCCTGTCTGAATTTGTCGCACAGAAAGTTGCAGGCCAAATATGTGTGACATTTCTGCGACTTTAGCTTCTAGAGCATTTTTACAACATTATACATAGGTGCTGAATACATAAAAAGCGACTGTTCAGCGACAGACAAGTCGCATCGGCTGAAAGTAGGCCAGAATGTCAGTCCATGTTGGAGCAGGTTTAGATACAGTCTAAAGTATAGATCTCAAAGTCTGTGCACAGAATTTAGCAAGGGCCTCGCACCTTCTGATGCATCAGGTAGGTGCACAATAGCATAGCCTAACCCTCTGTACTTTGGTCTATATTGATGCGGGACATAGACAGCCAGCTGATGACCAATCCATTAGTGCAATGGATGGCTGGAAGCATTTGTCTTTGCCTTTGCAATACCACAGAAGCAATGCATGGTCAATGTACAGCAATGACACACCTGTGTGAACAGCCAGGAGACCACCCCCCCATGTTATGTTACATAGTTACATAGTTAGTACGGTCGAAAAAAGACATATGTCCATCAAGTTCAACCAGGGAATTAAGGGGTAGGGGTGTGGCGCGATATTGGGGAAGGGATGAGATTTTATATTTCTTCATAAGCATTAATCTTATTTTGTCAATTAGGAACATTCAGCACCCACCCGCTATCAAGGCAGCTGCCTATCATGTCATGCCCTACCTGCACAGGTGTGCTGGCTACTCAAATGATCCAATTAAGGAGGCCATTTAGTCAGCAGCAGCAGAAGTCCTGTGCCTGGACGCTCCAACAGCGGCCAGACACAAGCAGAAGCAGAAGCAGCAGAAGCAGCAGCAGCACCACCTTTTGTTTTTTGGCTGCAGCAGCAGCAGCAAGGCCCACAGGGCTGGCTAGCTGGCTAGCCAGCAAGCAGGTAGCAATGAAAGTAGGAATCTTTCTTTTTAACCCTGTAAGGGGGTGGTGCACTGTACCCGAAGATACTGCCATATCGGGTCAATGCATAGGGCGACGGAAGCAAGCTTCGAAATCGGCCCCCGTTCTCAAAAATCCATTTAATATATGGTCCCCAGATAGGGGACGTATCAGATATTAAACTGATAAGAACAGATACTACACTTGATCTTAGCCAAAAGGCCGAGAAGCGATAACCGTGAAAGGGGCGGGCCCAACAAGGTCCCCTTCATGGGCACTATCACTGCTTGCTGTCAGGGAGGCTGCCAGACAATTTTCCATGCACACTCTGGGCTGGGGGGCAGTCAACCACCAGTACACACAGCAGAACCTAAACCCATACCATTATTGCTAAGCAGCAAGACAGGGGCCCATTGCACTCCCACGGGGCCTTTTTAAATGCAATCCATAACCCGGATTTGCCAGGAACCCTTCTTACTCCTCCTACTTGCATGTGACACTGGGCTTAGGATCTGCATAGGAAACACACACACAAGCACACACCTACCTTTGTTGCCTGCAGATGCCTCCTTGGCTGTCCCCAAACGGTATCAAACCAACACCCACGGGAAGCTGTAAGCATAGAGGACATGCCTGCACCCCATTGGACTTACCTGTGTGGGTTAAATCCGGGTTATTTGACAACCTATGGCGGTGATGGTTCTGCTCAGGCAGAGCAGTGCTGATGCTCCTCATAAAGCTGTCGCTGCTGTGAAGGTTCTAGGTGACATCACAAATCCCTATGGTTACATACACAACAAAGCTGGGTTGTTGTTGTTTACACTCTGCAAGGCCTGTGGAAGTGAGTGACATCATAGCACTGTAGTTCTGAGGGTTCTAGATGGATGCAACAATCTCCTGTTGCTTCTATGAAGGCCATAATAGACGACATCACCAAACAGCTCCATAGTCACATACACAGCAAAGGAGAGATGTTGTTTACACCTAGTGATGTCAGTGGTATTGAGTGACATCACAGCACAGTGCTAAGGCTCCTGGGCCTGGACACAGCAGCGGCTGCAATATCTCAACGGAGAATACGTTTATATATATGTGTGTGTGTGCGCGTATATATATATATATATATATATATATATATATATATATATATATATTTCTCCGCCGAAATCACTTTTAAACCCATTTCCACCTTTTTTTCCCATCTCTTCCTCTTACTTTTTTTTCACGTTTTTTTACGTTTTTCTCCTTTTCGCCTCTTTTCTGGGCGTATTATTCTTCTTTTTCTTCTTTTTTTTCGTCTAATGCATACCCCATCAGTGCAGCAATGCTTATTCAATACCGCCAGCAGATGGAGACACTGGGGGATAATTTTCTAAGGATTTATACTGATTTTTCCTGTCTGAATTTGTCGCACAGAAAGTTGCAGGCCAAATATGTGTGACATTTCTGCGACTTTAGCTTCTAGAGCATTTTTACAACATTATACATAGGTGCTGAATACATAAAAAGCGACTGTTCAGCGACAGACAAGTCGCATCGGCTGAAAGTAGGCCAGAATGTCAGTCCATGTTGGAGCAGGTTTAGATACAGTCTAAAGTATAGATCTCAAAGTCTGTGCACAGAATTTAGCAAGGGCCTCGCACCTTCTGATGCATCAGGTAGGTGCACAATAGCATAGCCTAACCCTCTGTACTTTGGTCTATATTGATGCGGGACATAGACAGCCAGCTGATGACCAATCCATTAGTGCAATGGATGGCTGGAAGCATTTGTCTTTGCCTTTGCAATACCACAGAAGCAATGCATGGTCAATGTACAGCAATGACACACCTGTGTGAACAGCCAGGAGACCACCCCCCCATGTTATGTTACATAGTTACATAGTTAGTACGGTCGAAAAAAGACATATGTCCATCAAGTTCAACCAGGGAATTAAGGGGTAGGGGTGTGGCGCGATATTGGGGAAGGGATGAGATTTTATATTTCTTCATAAGCATTAATCTTATTTTGTCAATTAGGAACATTCAGCACCCACCCGCTATCAAGGCAGCTGCCTATCATGTCATGCCCTACCTGCACAGGTGTGCTGGCTACTCAAATGATCCAATTAAGGAGGCCATTTAGTCAGCAGCAGCAGAAGTCCTGTGCCTGGACGCTCCAACAGCGGCCAGACACAAGCAGAAGCAGAAGCAGCAGAAGCAGCAGCAGCACCACCTTTTGTTTTTTGGCTGCAGCAGCAGCAGCAAGGCCCACAGGGCTGGCTAGCTGGCTAGCCAGCAAGCAGGTAGCAATGAAAGTAGGAATCTTTCTTTTTAACCCTGTAAGGGGGTGGTGCACTGTACCCGAAGATACTGCCATATCGGGTCAATGCATAGGGCGACGGAAGCAAGCTTCGAAATCGGCCCCCGTTCTCAAAAATCCATTTAATATATGGTCCCCAGATAGGGGACGTATCAGATATTAAACTGATAAGAACAGATACTACACTTGATCTTAGCCAAAAGGCCGAGAAGCGATAACCGTGAAAGGGGCGGGCCCAACAAGGTCCCCTTCATGGGCACTATCACTGCTTGCTGTCAGGGAGGCTGCCAGACAATTTTCCATGCACACTCTGGGCTGGGGGGCAGTCAACCACCAGTACACACAGCAGAACCTAAACCCATACCATTATTGCTAAGCAGCAAGACAGGGGCCCATTGCACTCCCACGGGGCCTTTTTAAATGCAATCCATAACCCGGATTTGCCAGGAACCCTTCTTACTCCTCCTACTTGCATGTGACACTGGGCTTAGGATCTGCATAGGAAACACACACACAAGCACACACCTACCTTTGTTGCCTGCAGATGCCTCCTTGGCTGTCCCCAAACGGTATCAAACCAACACCCACGGGAAGCTGTAAGCATAGAGGACATGCCTGCACCCCATTGGACTTACCTGTGTGGGTTAAATCCGGGTTATTTGACTGACAACCTATGGCGGTGATGGTTCTGCTCAGGCAGAGCAGTGCTGATGCTCCTCATAAAGCTGTCGCTGCTGTGAAGGTTCTAGGTGACATCACAAATCCCTATGGTTACATACACAACAAAGCTGGGTTGTTGTTGTTTACACTCTGCAAGGCCTGTGGAAGTGAGTGACATCATAGCACTGTAGTTCTGAGGGTTCTAGATGGATGCAACAATCTCCTGTTGCTTCTATGAAGGCCATAATAGACGACATCACCAAACAGCTCCATAGTCACATACACAGCAAAGGAGAGATGTTGTTTACACCTAGTGATGTCAGTGGTATTGAGTGACATCACAGCACAGTGCTAAGGCTCCTGGGCCTGGACACAGCAGCGGCTGCAATATCTCAACGGAGAATACGTTTATATATATGTGTGTGTGTGCGCGTATATATATATATATATATATATATATATATATATATATATATATATTTCTCCGCCGAAATCACTTTTAAACCCATTTCCACCTTTTTTTCCCTTCTCTTCCTCTTACTTTTTTTTCACGTTTTTTTACGTTTTTCTCCTTTTCGCCTCTTTTCTGGGCGTATTATTCTTCTTTTTCTTCTTTTTTTTCGTCTAATGCATACCCCATCAGTGCAGCAATGCTTATTCAATACCGCCAGCAGATGGAGACACTGGGGGATAATTTTCTAAGGATTTATACTGATTTTTCCTGTCTGAATTTGTCGCACAGAAAGTTGCAGGCCAAATATGTGTGACATTTCTGCGACTTTAGCTTCTAGAGCATTTTTACAACATTATACATAGGTGCTGAATACATAAAAAGCGACTGTTCAGCGACAGACAAGTCGCATCGGCTGAAAGTAGGCCAGAATGTCAGTCCATGTTGGAGCAGGTTTAGATACAGTCTAAAGTATAGATCTCAAAGTCTGTGCACAGAATTTAGCAAGGGCCTCGCACCTTCTGATGCATCAGGTAGGTGCACAATAGCATAGCCTAACCCTCTGTACTTTGGTCTATATTGATGCGGGACATAGACAGCCAGCTGATGACCAATCCATTAGTGCAATGGATGGCTGGAAGCATTTGTCTTTGCCTTTGCAATACCACAGAAGCAATGCATGGTCAATGTACAGCAATGACACACCTGTGTGAACAGCCAGGAGACCCCCCCCATGTTATGTTACATAGTTACATAGTTAGTACGGTCGAAAAAAGACATATGTCCATCAAGTTCAACCAGGGAATTAAGGGGTAGGGGTGTGGCGCGATATTGGGGAAGGGATGAGATTTTATATTTCTTCATAAGCATTAATCTTATTTTGTCAATTAGGAACATTCAGCACCCACCCGCTATCAAGGCAGCTGCCTATCATGTCATGCCCTACCTGCACAGGTGTGCTGGCTACTCAAATGATCCAATTAAGGAGGCCATTTAGTCAGCAGCAGCAGAAGTCCTGTGCCTGGACGCTCCAACAGCGGCCAGACACAAGCAGAAGCAGAAGCAGCAGAAGCAGCAGAAGCAGCAGCAGCACCACCTTTTGTTTTTTGGCTGCAGCAGCAGCAGCAAGGCCCACAGGGCTGGCTAGCTGGCTAGCCAGCAAGCAGGTAGCAATGAAAGTAGGAATCTTTCTTTTTAACCCTGTAAGGGGGTGGTGCACTGTACCCGAAGATACTGCCATATCGGGTCAATGCATAGGGCGACGGAAGCAAGCTTCGAAATCGGCCCCCGTTCTCAAAAATCCATTTAATATATGGTCCCCAGATAGGGGACGTATCAGATATTAAACTGATAAGAACAGATACTACACTTGATCTTAGCCAAAAGGCCGAGAAGCGATAACCGTGAAAGGGGCGGGCCCAACAAGGTCCCCTTCATGGGCACTATCACTGCTTGCTGTCAGGGAGGCTGCCAGACAATTTTCCATGCACACTCTGGGCTGGGGGGCAGTCAACCACCAGTACACACAGCAGAACCTAAACCCATACCATTATTGCTAAGCAGCAAGACAGGGGCCCATTGCACTCCCACGGGGCCTTTTTAAATGCAATCCATAACCCGGATTTGCCAGGAACCCTTCTTACTCCTCCTACTTGCATGTGACACTGGGCTTAGGATCTGCATAGGAAACACACACACAAGCACACACCTACCTTTGTTGCCTGCAGATGCCTCCTTGGCTGTCCCCAAACGGTATCAAACCAACACCCACGGGAAGCTGTAAGCATAGAGGACATGCCTGCACCCCATTGGACTTACCTGTGTGGGTTAAATCCGGGTTATTTGACAACCTATGGCGGTGATGGTTCTGCTCAGGCAGAGCAGTGCTGATGCTCCTCATAAAGCTGTCGCTGCTGTGAAGGTTCTAGGTGACATCACAAATCCCTATGGTTACATACACAACAAAGCTGGGTTGTTGTTGTTTACACTCTGCAAGGCCTGTGGAAGTGAGTGACATCATAGCACTGTAGTTCTGAGGGTTCTAGATGGATGCAACAATCTCCTGTTGCTTCTATGAAGGCCATAATAGACGACATCACCAAACAGCTCCATAGTGACATACACAGCAAAGGAGAGATGTTGTTTACACCTAGTGATGTCAGTGGTATTGAGTGACATCACAGCACAGTGCTAAGGCTCCTGGGCCTGGACACAGCAGCGGCTGCAATATCTCAACGGAGAATACGTTTATATATATGTGTGTGTGTGCGCGTATATATATATATATATATATATATATATATATATTCTCCGCCGAAATCACTTTTAAACCCATTTCCACCTTTTTTTCCCTTCTCTTCCTCTTACTTTTTTTTCACGTTTTTTTACGTTTTTCTCCTTTTCGCCTCTTTTCTGGGCGTATTATTCTTCTTTTTCTTCTTTTTTTTCGTCTAATGCATACCCCATCAGTGCAGCAATGCTTATTCAATACCGCCAGCAGATGGAGACACTGGGGGATAATTTTCTAAGGATTTATACTGATTTTTCCTGTCTGAATTTGTCGCACAGAAAGTTGCAGGCCAAATATGTGTGACATTTCTGCGACTTTAGCTTCTAGAGCATTTTTACAACATTATACATAGGTGCTGAATACATAAAAAGCGACTGTTCAGCGACAGACAAGTCGCATCGGCTGAAAGTAGGCCAGAATGTCAGTCCATGTTGGAGCAGGTTTAGATACAGTCTAAAGTATAGATCTCAAAGTCTGTACACAGAATTTAGCAAGGGCCTCGCACCTTCTGATGCATCAGGTAGGTGCACAATAGCATAGCCTAACCCTCTGTACTTTGGTCTATATTGATGCGGGACATAGACAGCCAGCTGATGACCAATCCATTAGTGCAATGGATGGCTGGAAGCATTTGTCTTTGCCTTTGCAATACCACAGAAGCAATGCATGGTCAATGTACAGCAATGACACACCTGTGTGAACAGCCAGGAGACCCCCCCCATGTTATGTTACATAGTTACATAGTTAGTACGGTCGAAAAAAGACATATGTCCATCAAGTTCAACCAGGGAATTAAGGGGTAGGGGTGTGGCGCGATATTGGGGAAGGGATGAGATTTTATATTTCTTCATAAGCATTAATCTTATTTTGTCAATTAGGAACATTCAGCACCCACCCGCTATCAAGGCAGCTGCCTATCATGTCATGCCCTACCTGCACAGGTGTGCTGGCTACTCAAATGATCCAATTAAGGAGGCCATTTAGTCAGCAGCAGCAGAAGTCCTGTGCCTGGACGCTCCAACAGCGGCCAGACACAAGCAGAAGCAGAAGCAGCAGAAGCAGCAGCAGCACCACCTTTTGTTTTTTGGCTGCAGCAGCAGCAGCAAGGCCCACAGGGCTGGCTAGCTGGCTAGCCAGCAAGCAGGTAGCAATGAAAGTAGGAATCTTTCTTTTTAACCCTGTAAGGGGGTGGTGCACTGTACCCGAAGATACTGCCATATCGGGTCAATGCATAGGGCGATGGAAGCAAGCTTCGAAATCGGCCCCCGTTCTCAAAAATCCATTTAATATATGGTCCCCAGATAGGGGACGTATCAGATATTAAACTGATAAGAACAGATACTACACTTGATCTTAGCCAAAAGGCCGAGAAGCGATAACCGTGAAAGGGGCGGGCCCAACAAGGTCCCCTTCATGGGCACTATCACTGCTTGCTGTCAGGGAGGCTGCCAGACAATTTTCCATGCACACTCTGGGCTGGGGGGCAGTCAACCACCAGTACACACAGCAGAACCTAAACCCATACCATTATTGCTAAGCAGCAAGACAGGGGCCCATTGCACTCCCACGGGGCCTTTTTAAATGCAATCCATAACCCGGATTTGCCAGGAACCCTTCTTACTCCTCCTACTTGCATGTGACACTGGGCTTAGGATCTGCATAGGAAACACACACACAAGCACACACCTACCTTTGTTGCCTGCAGATGCCTCCTTGGCTGTCCCCAAACGGTATCAAACCAACACCCACGGGAAGCTGTAAGCATAGAGGACATGCCTGCACCCCATTGGACTTACCTGTGTGGGTTAAATCCGGGTTATTTGACAACCTATGGCGGTGATGGTTCTGCTCAGGCAGAGCAGTGCTGATGCTCCTCATAAAGCTGTCGCTGCTGTGAAGGTTCTAGGTGACATCACAAATCCCTATGGTTACATACACAACAAAGCTGGGTTGTTGTTGTTTACACTCTGCAAGGCCTGTGGAAGTGAGTGACATCATAGCACTGTAGTTCTGAGGGTTCTAGATGGATGCAACAATCTCCTGTTGCTTCTATGAAGGCCATAATAGACGACATCACCAAACAGCTCCATAGTCACATACACAGCAAAGGAGAGATGTTGTTTACACCTAGTGATGTCAGTGGTATTGAGTGACATCACAGCACAGTGCTAAGGCTCCTGGGCCTGGACACAGCAGCGGCTGCAATATCTCAACGGAGAATACGTTTATATATATGTGTGTGTGTGCGCGTATATATATATATATATATATATATATATATATATATATATATATTTCTCCGCCGAAATCACTTTTAAACCCATTTCCACCTTTTTTTCCCTTCTCTTCCTCTTACTTTTTTTTCACGTTTTTTTACGTTTTTCTCCTTTTCGCCTCTTTTCTGGGCGTATTATTCTTCTTTTTCTTCTTTTTTTTTCGTCTAATGCATACCCCATCAGTGCAGCAATGCTTATTCAATACCGCCAGCAGATGGAGACACTGGGGGATAATTTTCTAAGGATTTATACTGATTTTTCCTGTCTGAATTTGTCGCACAGAAAGTTGCAGGCCAAATATGTGTGACATTTCTGCGACTTTAGCTTCTAGAGCATTTTTACAACATTATACATAGGTGCTGAATACATAAAAAGCGACTGTTCAGCGACAGACAAGTCGCATCGGCTGAAAGTAGGCCAGAATGTCAGTCCATGTTGGAGCAGGTTTAGATACAGTCTAAAGTATAGATCTCAAAGTCTGTGCACAGAATTTAGCAAGGGCCTCGCACCTTCTGATGCATCAGGTAGGTGCACAATAGCATAGCCTAACCCTCTGTACTTTGGTCTATATTGATGCGGGACATAGACAGCCAGCTGATGACCAATCCATTAGTGCAATGGATGGCTGGAAGCATTTGTCTTTGCCTTTGCAATACCACAGAAGCAATGCATGGTCAATGTACAGCAATGACACACCTGTGTGAACAGCCAGGAGACCCCCCCCATGTTATGTTACATAGTTACATAGTTAGTACGGTCGAAAAAAGACATATGTCCATCAAGTTCAACCAGGGAATTAAGGGGTAGGGGTGTGGCGCGATATTGGGGAAGGGATGAGATTTTATATTTCTTCATAAGCATTAATCTTATTTTGTCAATTAGGAACATTCAGCACCCACCCGCTATCAAGGCAGCTGCCTATCATGTCATGCCCTACCTGCACAGGTGTGCTGGCTACTCAAATGATCCAATTAAGGAGGCCATTTAGTCAGCAGCAGCAGAAGTCCTGTGCCTGGACGCTCCAACAGCGGCCAGACACAAGCAGAAGCAGAAGCAGCAGAAGCAGCAGCAGCACCACCTTTTGTTTTTTGGCTGCAGCAGCAGCAGCAAGGCCCACAGGGCTGGCTAGCTGGCTAGCCAGCAAGCAGGTAGCAATGAAAGTAGGAATCTTTCTTTTTAACCCTGTAAGGGGGTGGTGCACTGTACCCGAAGATACTGCCATATCGGGTCAATGCATAGGGCGACGGAAGCAAGCTTCGAAATCGGCCCCCGTTCTCAAAAATCCATTTAATATATGGTCCCCAGATAGGGGACGTATCAGATATTAAACTGATAAGAACAGATACTACACTTGATCTTAGCCAAAAGGCCGAGAAGCGATAACCGTGAAAGGGGCGGGCCCAACAAGGTCCCCTTCATGGGCACTATCACTGCTTGCTGTCAGGGAGGCTGCCAGACAATTTTCCATGCACACTCTGGGCTGGGGGGCAGTCAACCACCAGTACACACAGCAGAACCTAAACCCATACCATTATTGCTAAGCAGCAAGACAGGGGCCCATTGCACTCCCACGGGGCCTTTTTAAATGCAATCCATAACCCGGATTTGCCAGGAACCCTTCTTACTCCTCCTACTTGCATGTGACACTGGGCTTAGGATCTGCATAGGAAACACACACACAAGCACACACCTACCTTTGTTGCCTGCAGATGCCTCCTTGGCTGTCCCCAAACGGTATCAAACCAACACCCACGGGAAGCTGTACGCATAGAGGACATGCCTGCACCCCATTGGACTTACCTGTGTGGGTTAAATCCGGGTTATTTGACAACCTATGGCGGTGATGGTTCTGCTCAGGCAGAGCAGTGCTGATGCTCCTCATAAAGCTGTCGCTGCTGTGAAGGTTCTAGGTGACATCACAAATCCCTATGGTTACATACACAACAAAGCTGGGTTGTTGTTGTTTACACTCTGCAAGGCCTGTGGAAGTGAGTGACATCATAGCACTGTAGTTCTGAGGGTTCTAGATGGATGCAACAATCTCCTGTTGCTTCTATGAAGGCCATAATAGACGACATCACCAAACAGCTCCATAGTCACATACACAGCAAAGGAGAGATGTTGTTTACACCTAGTGATGTCAGTGGTATTGAGTGACATCACAGCACAGTGCTAAGGCTCCTGGGCCTGGACACAGCAGCGGCTGCAATATCTCAACGGAGAATACGTTTATATATATGTGTGTGTGTGCGCGTATATATATATATATATATATATATATATATATATATATATATATATATATTTCTCCGCCGAAATCACTTTTAAACCCATTTCCACCTTTTTTTCCCTTCTCTTCCTCTTACTTTTTTTTCACGTTTTTTTACGTTTTTCTCCTTTTCGCCTCTTTTCTGGGCGTATTATTCTTCTTTTTCTTCTTTTTTTTCGTCTAATGCATACCCCATCAGTGCAGCAATGCTTATTCAATACCGCCAGCAGATGGAGACACTGGGGGATAATTTTCTAAGGATTTATACTGATTTTTCCTGTCTGAATTTGTCGCACAGAAAGTTGCAGGCCAAATATGTGTGACATTTCTGCGACTTTAGCTTCTAGAGCATTTTTACAACATTATACATAGGTGCTGAATACATAAAAAGCGACTGTTCAGCGACAGACAAGTCGCATCGGCTGAAAGTAGGCCAGAATGTCAGTCCATGTTGGAGCAGGTTTAGATACAGTCTAAAGTATAGATCTCAAAGTCTGTGCACAGAATTTAGCAAGGGCCTCGCACCTTCTGATGCATCAGGTAGGTGCACAATAGCATAGCCTAACCCTCTGTACTTTGGTCTATATTGATGCGGGACATAGACAGCCAGCTGATGACCAATCCATTAGTGCAATGGATGGCTGGAAGCATTTGTCTTTGCCTTTGCAATACCACAGAAGCAATGCATGGTCAATGTACAGCAATGACACACCTGTGTGAACAGCCAGGAGACCCCCCCCATGTTATGTTACATAGTTACATAGTTAGTACGGTCGAAAAAAGACATATGTCCATCAAGTTCAACCAGGGAATTAAGGGGTAGGGGTGTGGCGCGATATTGGGGAAGGGATGAGATTTTATATTTCTTCATAAGCATTAATCTTATTTTGTCAATTAGGAACATTCAGCACCCACCCGCTATCAAGGCAGCTGCCTATCATGTCATGCCCTACCTGCACAGGTGTGCTGGCTACTCAAATGATCCAATTAAGGAGGCCATTTAGTCAGCAGCAGCAGAAGTCCTGTGCCTGGACGCTCCAACAGCGGCCAGACACAAGCAGAAGCAGAAGCAGCAGAAGCAGCAGCAGCACCACCTTTTGTTTTTTGGCTGCAGCAGCAGCAGCAAGGCCCACAGGGCTGGCTAGCTGGCTAGCCAGCAAGCAGGTAGCAATGAAAGTAGGAATCTTTCTTTTTAACCCTGTAAGGGGGTGGTGCACTGTACCCGAAGATACTGCCATATCGGGTCAATGCATAGGGCGACGGAAGCAAGCTTCGAAATCGGCCCCCGTTCTCAAAAATCCATTTAATATATGGTCCCCAGATAGGGGACGTATCAGATATTAAACTGATAAGAACAGATACTACACTTGATCTTAGCCAAAAGGCCGAGAAGCGATAACCGTGAAAGGGGCGGGCCCAACAAGGTCCCCTTCATGGGCACTATCACTGCTTGCTGTCAGGGAGGCTGCCAGACAATTTTCCATGCACACTCTGGGCTGGGGGGCAGTCAACCACCAGTACACACAGCAGAACCTAAACCCATACCATTATTGCTAAGCAGCAAGACAGGGGCCCATTGCACTCCCACGGGGCCTTTTTAAATGCAATCCATAACCCGGATTTGCCAGGAACCCTTCTTACTCCTCCTACTTGCATGTGACACTGGGCTTAGGATCTGCATAGGAAACACACACACAAGCACACACCTACCTTTGTTGCCTGCAGATGCCTCCTTGGCTGTCCCCAAACGGTATCAAACCAACACCCACGGGAAGCTGTAAGCATAGAGGACATGCCTGTACCCCATTGGACTTACCTGTGTGGGTTAAATCCGGGTTATTTGACAACCTATGGCGGTGATGGTTCTGCTCAGGCAGAGCAGTGCTGATGCTCCTCATAAAGCTGTCGCTGCTGTGAAGGTTCTAGGTGACATCACAAATCCCTATGGTTACATACACAACAAAGCTGGGTTGTTGTTGTTTACACTCTGCAAGGCCTGTGGAAGTGAGTGACATCATAGCACTGTAGTTCTGAGGGTTCTAGATGGATGCAACAATCTCCTGTTGCTTCTATGAAGGCCATAATAGACGACATCACCAAACAGCTCCATAGTCACATACACAGCAAAGGAGAGATGTTGTTTACACCTAGTGATGTCAGTGGTATTGAGTGACATCACAGCACAGTGCTAAGGCTCCTGGGCCTGGACACAGCAGCGGCTGCAATATCTCAACGGAGAATACGTTTATATATATGTGTGTGTGTGCGCGTATATATATATATATATATATATATATATATATATATATATATATTTCTCCGCCGAAATCACTTTTAAACCCATTTCCACCTTTTTTTCCCTTCTCTTCCTCTTACTTTTTTTTCACGTTTTTTTACGTTTTTCTCCTTTTCGCCTCTTTTCTGGGCGTATTATTCTTCTTTTTCTTCTTTTTTTTCGTCTAATGCATACCCCATCAGTGCAGCAATGCTTATTCAATACCGCCAGCAGATGGAGACACTGGGGGATAATTTTCTAAGGATTTATACTGATTTTTCCTGTCTGAATTTGTCGCACAGAAAGTTGCAGGCCAAATATGTGTGACATTTCTGCGACTTTAGCTACATAGGTGCTGAATACATAAAAAGCGACTAGTTCAGCGACAGACAAGTCGCATCGGCTGAAAGTAGGCCACAGAATGTCAGTCCATGTTGGAGCAGGTTAAGATACAGTCTAAAGTATAGATCTCAAAGTCTGTGCACAGAATTTAGCAAGGGCCTCGCACCTTCTGATGCATCAGGTTAGGTGCACAATAGCATAGCCCTAACCCTCTGTACTTTGGTCTATATTGATGCGGGACATAGACAGCCAGCTGATGACCAATCCATTAGTGCAATGGATGGCTGGAAGCAATTTGTCTTTGCCTTTGCAATACCACAGAAGCAATGCATGGTCAATGTACAGCAAATGACACACCTGTGTGAACAGCCAGGAGACCCCCCCCATGTTATGTTACATAGTTACATAGTTAGTACGGTCGAAAAAAGGACATATGTCCATCAAGTTCAACCAGGGAATTAAGGGGTAGGGGTGTGGCGCGATATTGGGGAAGGGATGAGATTTTATATTTCTTCATAAGCATTAATCTTATTTTGTCAATTAGGAACATTCAGCACCCACCCGCTATCAAGGCAGCTGCCTATCATGTCATGCCCTACCTGCACAGGTGTGCTGGCTACTCAAATGATCCAATTAAGGAGGCCATTTAGGTCAGCAGCAGCAGAAGTCCTGTGCCTGGACGCTCCAACAGCGGCCAGGACACAAGCAGAAGCAGAAGCAGCAGAAGCACGCAGCCAGAAGCAGCAGCAGCACCACCTTTTGTTTTTTGGCTGCAGCAGCAGCAGCAAGGCCCACAGGGCTGGCTAGCTGGCTAGCCAGCAAGCAGGTAGCAATGAAAGTAGGAATCTTTCTTTTTAACCCTGTAAGGGGGTGGTGCACTGTACCCGAAGATACTGCCATATCGGGTCAATGCATAGGGCGACGGAAGCAAGCTTCGAAATCGGCCCCCGTTCTCAAAAATCCATTTAATATATGGTCCCCAGATAGGGGACGTATCAGATATTAAACTGATAAGAACAGATACTACACTTGATCTTAGCCAAAAGGCCGAGAAGCGATAACCGTGAAAGGGGCGGGCCCAACAAGGTCCCCTTCATGGGCACTATCACTGCTTGCTGTCAGGGAGGCTGCCAGACAATTTTCCATGCACACTCTGGGCTGGGGGGCAGTCAACCACCAGTACACACAGCAGAACCTAAACCCATACCATTATTGCTAAGCAGCAAGACAGGGGCCCATTGCACTCCCACGGGGCCTTTTTAAATGCAATCCATAACCCGGATTTGCCAGGAACCCTTCTTACTCCTCCTACTTGCATGTGACACTGGGCTTAGGATCTGCATAGGAAACACACACACAAGCACACACCTACCTTTGTTGCCTGCAGATGCCTCCTTGGCTGTCCCCAAACGGTATCAAACCAACACCCACGGGAAGCTGTAAGCATAGAGGACATGCCTGCACCCCATTGGACTTACCTGTGTGGGTTAAATCCGGGTTATTTGACAACCTATGGCGGTGATGGTTCTGCTCAGGCAGAGCAGTGCTGATGCTCCTCATAAAGCTGTCGCTGCTGTGAAGGTTCTAGGTGACATCACAAATCCCTATGGTTACATACACAACAAAGCTGGGTTGTTGTTGTTTACACTCTGCAAGGCCTGTGGAAGTGAGTGACATCATAGCACTGTAGTTCTGAGGGTTCTAGATGGATGCAACAATCTCCTGTTGCTTCTATGAAGGCCATAATAGACGACATCACCAAACAGCTCCATAGTCACATACACAGCAAAGGAGAGATGTTGTTTACACCTAGTGATGTCAGTGGTATTGAGTGACATCACAGCACAGTGCTAAGGCTCCTGGGCCTGGACACAGCAGCGGCTGCAATATCTCAACGGAGAATACGTTTATATATATGTGTGTGTGTGCGCGTATATATATATATATATATATATTTATATATATATATATATATATATATTTCTCCGCCGAAATCACTTTTAAACCCATTTCCACCTTTTTTTCCCTTCTCTTCCTCTTACTTTTTTTTCACGTTTTTTTACGTTTTTCTCCTTTTCGCCTCTTTTCTGGGCGTATTATTCTTCTTTTTCTTCTTTTTTTTCGTCTAATGCATACCCCATCAGTGCAGCAATGCTTATTCAATACCGCCAGCAGATGGAGACACTGGGGGATAATTTTCTAAGGATTTATACTGATTTTTCCTGTCTGAATTTGTCGCACAGAAAGTTGCAGGCCAAATATGTGTGACATTTCTGCGACTTTAGCTTCTAGAGCATTTTTACAACATTATACATAGGTGCTGAATACATAAAAAGCGACTGTTCAGCGACAGACAAGTCGCATCGGCTGAAAGTAGGCCAGAATGTCAGTCCATGTTGGAGCAGGTTTAGATACAGTCTAAAGTATAGATCTCAAAGTCTGTGCACAGAATTTAGCAAGGGCCTCGCACCTTCTGATGCATCAGGTAGGTGCACAATAGCATAGCCTAACCCTCTGTACTTTGGTCTATATTGATGCGGGACATAGACAGCCAGCTGATGACCAATCCATTAGTGCAATGGATGGCTGGAAGCATTTGTCTTTGCCTTTGCAATACCACAGAAGCAATGCATGGTCAATGTACAGCAATGACACACCTGTGTGAACAGCCAGGAGACCCCCCCCATGTTATGTTACATAGTTACATAGTTAGTACGGTCGAAAAAAGACATATGTCCATCAAGTTCAACCAGGGAATTAAGGGGTAGGGGTGTGGCGCGATATTGGGGAAGGGATGAGATTTTATATTTCTTCATAAGCATTAATCTTATTTTGTCAATTAGGAACATTCAGCACCCACCCGCTATCAAGGCAGCTGCCTATCATGTCATGCCCTACCTGCACAGGTGTGCTGGCTACTCAAATGATCCAATTAAGGAGGCCATTTAGTCAGCAGCAGCAGAAGTCCTGTGCCTGGACGCTCCAACAGCGGCCAGACACAAGCAGAAGCAGAAGCAGCAGAAGCAGCAGCAGCACCACCTTTTGTTTTTTGGCTGCAGCAGCAGCAGCAAGGCCCACAGGGCTGGCTAGCTGGCTAGCCAGCAAGCAGGTAGCAATGAAAGTAGGAATCTTTCTTTTTAACCCTGTAAGGGGGTGGTGCACTGTACCCGAAGATACTGCCATATCGGGTCAATGCATAGGGCGACGGAAGCAAGCTTCGAAATCGGCCCCCGTTCTCAAAAATCCATTTAATATATGGTCCCCAGATAGGGGACGTATCAGATATTAAACTGATAAGAACAGATACTACACTTGATCTTAGCCAAAAGGCCGAGAAGCGATAACCGTGAAAGGGGCGGGCCCAACAAGGTCCCCTTCATGGGCACTATCACTGCTTGCTGTCAGGGAGGCTGCCAGACAATTTTCCATGCACACTCTGGGCTGGGGGGCAGTCAACCACCAGTACACACAGCAGAACCTAAACCCATACCATTATTGCTAAGCAGCAAGACAGGGGCCCATTGCACTCCCACGGGGCCTTTTTAAATGCAATCCATAACCCGGATTTGCCAGGAACCCTTCTTACTCCTCCTACTTGCATGTGACACTGGGCTTAGGATCTGCATAGGAAACACACACACAAGCACACACCTACCTTTGTTGCCTGCAGATGCCTCCTTGGCTGTCCCCAAACGGTATCAAACCAACACCCACGGGAAGCTGTAAGCATAGAGGACATGCCTGCACCCCATTGGACTTACCTGTGTGGGTTAAATCCGGGTTATTTGACAACCTATGGCGGTGATGGTTCTGCTCAGGCAGAGCAGTGCTGATGCTCCTCATAAAGCTGTCGCTGCTGTGAAGGTTCTAGGTGACATCACAAATCCCTATGGTTACATACACAACAAAGCTGGGTTGTTGTTGTTTACACTCTGCAAGGCCTGTGGAAGTGAGTGACATCATAGCACTGTAGTTCTGAGGGTTCTAGATGGATGCAACAATCTCCTGTTGCTTCTATGAAGGCCATAATAGACGACATCACCAAACAGCTCCATAGTCACATACACAGCAAAGGAGAGATGTTGTTTACACCTAGTGATGTCAGTGGTATTGAGTGACATCACAGCACAGTGCTAAGGCTCCTGGGCCTGGACACAGCAGCGGCTGCAATATCTCAACGGAGAATACGTTTATATATATGTGTGTGTGTGCGCGTATATATATATATATATATATATATATATATATATATATTTCTCCGCCGAAATCACTTTTAAACCCATTTCCACCTTTTTTTCCCTTCTCTTCCTCTTACTTTTTTTTCAAGTTTTTTTACGTTTTTCTCCTTTTCGCCTCTTTTCTGGGCGTATTATTCTTCTTTTTCTTCTTTTTTTTCGTCTAATGCATACCCCATCAGTGCAGCAATGCTTATTCAATACCGCCAGCAGATGGAGACACTGGGGGATAATTTTCTAAGGATTTATACTGATTTTTCCTGTCTGAATTTGTCGCACAGAAAGTTGCAGGCCAAATATGTGTGACATTTCTGCGACTTTAGCTTCTAGAGCATTTTTACAACATTATACATAGGTGCTGAATACATAAAAAGCGACTGTTCAGCGACAGACAAGTCGCATCGGCTGAAAGTAGGCCAGAATGTCAGTCCATGTTGGAGCAGGTTTAGATACAGTCTAAAGTATAGATCTCAAAGTCTGTGCACAGAATTTAGCAAGGGCCTCGCACCTTCTGATGCATCAGGTAGGTGCACAATAGCATAGCCTAACCCTCTGTACTTTGGTCTATATTGATGCGGGACATAGACAGCCAGCTGATGACCAATCCATTAGTGCAATGGATGGCTGGAAGCATTTGTCTTTGCCTTTGCAATACCACAGAAGCAATGCATGGTCAATGTACAGCAATGACACACCTGTGTGAACAGCCAGGAGACCCCCCCCATGTTATGTTACATAGTTACATAGTTAGTACGGTCGAAAAAAGACATATGTCCATCAAGTTCAACCAGGGAATTAAGGGGTAGGGGTGTGGCGCGATATTGGGGAAGGGATGAGATTTTATATTTCTTCATAAGCATTAATCTTATTTTGTCAATTAGGAACATTCAGCACCCACCCGCTATCAAGGCAGCTGCCTATCATGTCATGCCCTACCTGCACAGGTGTGCTGGCTACTCAAATGATCCAATTAAGGAGGCCATTTAGTCAGCAGCAGCAGAAGTCCTGTGCCTGGACGCTCCAACAGCGGCCAGACACAAGCAGAAGCAGAAGCAGCAGAAGCAGCAGCAGCACCACCTTTTGTTTTTTGGCTGCAGCAGCAGCAGCAAGGCCCACAGGGCTGGCTAGCTGGCTAGCCAGCAAGCAGGTAGCAATGAAAGTAGGAATCTTTCTTTTTAACCCTGTAAGGGGGTGGTGCACTGTACCCGAAGATACTGCCATATCGGGTCAATGCATAGGGCGACGGAAGCAAGCTTCGAAATCGGCCCCCGTTCTCAAAAATCCATTTAATATATGGTCCCCAGATAGGGGACGTATCAGATATTAAACTGATAAGAACAGATACTACACTTGATCTTAGCCAAAAGGCCGAGAAGCGATAACCGTGAAAAGGGCGGGCCCAACAAGGTCCCCTTCATGGGCACTATCACTGCTTGCTGTCAGGGAGGCTGCCAGACAATTTTCCATGCACACTCTGGGCTGGGGGGCAGTCAACCACCAGTACACACAGCAGAACCTAAACCCATACCATTATTGCTAAGCAGCAAGACAGGGGCCCATTGCACTCCCACGGGGCCTTTTTAAATGCAATCCATAACCCGGATTTGCCAGGAACCCTTCTTACTCCTCCTACTTGCATGTGACACTGGGCTTAGGATCTGCATAGGAAACACACACACAAGCACACACCTACCTTTGTTGCCTGCAGATGCCTCCTTGGCTGTCCCCAAACGGTATCAAACCAACACCCACGGGAAGCTGTAAGCATAGAGGACATGCCTGCACCCCATTGGACTTACCTGTGTGGGTTAAATCCGGGTTATTTGACAACCTATGGCGGTGATGGTTCTGCTCAGGCAGAGCAGTGCTGATGCTCCTCATAAAGCTGTCGCTGCTGTGAAGGTTCTAGGTGACATCACAAATCCCTATGGTTACATACACAACAAAGCTGGGTTGTTGTTGTTTACACTCTGCAAGGCCTGTGGAAGTGAGTGACATCATAGCACTGTAGTTCTGAGGGTTCTAGATGGATGCAACAATCTCCTGTTGCTTCTATGAAGGCCATAATAGACGACATCACCAAACAGCTCCATAGTCACATACACAGCAAAGGAGAGATGTTGTTTACACCTAGTGATGTCAGTGGTATTGAGTGACATCACAGCACAGTGCTAAGGCTCCTGGGCCTGGACACAGCAGCGGCTGCAATATCTCAACGGAGAATACGTTTATATATATGTGTGTGTGTGCGCGTATATATATATATATATATATATATATATATATATATATATATATTTCTCCGCCGAAATCACTTTTAAACCCATTTCCACCTTTTTTTCCCTTCTCTTCCTCTTACTTTTTTTTCACGTTTTTTTACGTTTTTCTCCTTTTCGCCTCTTTTCTGGGCGTATTATTCTTCTTTTTCTTCTTTTTTTTCGTCTAATGCATACCCCATCAGTGCAGCAATGCTTATTCAATACCGCCAGCAGATGGAGACACTGGGGGATAATTTTCTAAGGATTTATACTGATTTTTCCTGTCTGAATTTGTCGCACAGAAAGTTGCAGGCCAAATATGTGTGACATTTCTGCGACTTTAGCTTCTAGAGCATTTTTACAACATTATACATAGGTGCTGAATACATAAAAAGCGACTGTTCAGCGACAGACAAGTCGCATCGGCTGAAAGTAGGCCAGAATGTCAGTCCATGTTGGAGCAGGTTTAGATACAGTCTAAAGTATAGATCTCAAAGTCTGTGCACAGAATTTAGCAAGGGCCTCGCACCTTCTGATGCATCAGGTAGGTGCACAATAGCATAGCCTAACCCTCTGTACTTTGGTCTATATTGATGCGGGACATAGATAGCCAGCTGATGACCAATCCATTAGTGCAATGGATGGCTGGAAGCATTTGTCTTTGCCTTTGCAATACCACAGAAGCAATGCATGGTCAATGTACAGCAATGACACACCTGTGTGAACAGCCAGGAGACCCCCCCCATGTTATGTTACATAGTTACATAGTTAGTACGGTCGAAAAAAGACATATGTCCATCAAGTTCAACCAGGGAATTAAGGGGTAGGGGTGTGGCGCGATATTGGGGAAGGGATGAGATTTTATATTTCTTCATAAGCATTAATCTTATTTTGTCAATTAGGAACATTCAGCACCCACCCGCTATCAAGGCAGCTGCCTATCATGTCATGCCCTACCTGCACAGGTGTGCTGGCTACTCAAATGATCCAATTAAGGAGGCCATTTAGTCAGCAGCAGCAGAAGTCCTGTGCCTGGACGCTCCAACAGCGGCCAGACACAAGCAGAAGCAGAAGCAGCAGAAGCAGCAGCAGCACCACCTTTTGTTTTTTGGCTGCAGCAGCAGCAGCAAGGCCCACAGGGCTGGCTAGCTGGCTAGCCAGCAAGCAGGTAGCAATGAAAGTAGGAATCTTTCTTTTTAACCCTGTAAGGGGGTGGTGCACTGTACCCGAAGATACTGCCATATCGGGTCAATGCATAGGGCGACGGAAGCAAGCTTCGAAATCGGCCCCCGTTCTCAAAAATCCATTTAATATATGGTCCCCAGATAGGGGACGTATCAGATATTAAACTGATAAGAACAGATACTACACTTGATCTTAGCCAAAAGGCCGAGAAGCGATAACCGTGAAAGGGGCGGGCCCAACAAGGTCCCCTTCATGGGCACTATCACTGCTTGCTGTCAGGGAGGCTGCCAGACAATTTTCCATGCACACTCTGGGCTGGGGGGCAGTCAACCACCAGTACACACAGCAGAACCTAAACCCATACCATTATTGCTAAGCAGCAAGACAGGGGCCCATTGCACTCCCACGGGGCCTTTTTAAATGCAATCCATAACCCGGATTTGCCAGGAACCCTTCTTACTCCTCCTACTTGCATGTGACACTGGGCTTAGGATCTGCATAGGAAACACACACACAAGCACACACCTACCTTTGTTGCCTGCAGATGCCTCCTTGGCTGTCCCCAAACGGTATCAAACCAACAACCACGGGAAGCTGTAAGCATAGAGGACATGCCTGCACCCCATTGGACTTACCTGTGTGGGTTAAATCCGGGTTATTTGACAACCTATGGCGGTGATGGTTCTGCTCAGGCAGAGCAGTGCTGATGCTCCTCATAAAGCTGTCGCTGCTGTGAAGGTTCTAGGTGACATCACAAATCCCTATGGTTACATACACAACAAAGCTGGGTTGTTGTTGTTTACACTCTGCAAGGCCTGTGGAAGTGAGTGACATCATAGCACTGTAGTTCTGAGGGTTCTAGATGGATGCAACAATCTCCTGTTGCTTCTATGAAGGCCATAATAGACGACATCACCAAACAGCTCCATAGTCACATACACAGCAAAGGAGAGATGTTGTTTACACCTAGTGATGTCAGTGGTATTGAGTGACATCACAGCACAGTGCTAAGGCTCCTGGGCCTGGACACAGCAGCGGCTGCAATATCTCAACGGAGAATACGTTTATATATATGTGTGTGTGTGCGCGTATATATATATATATATATATATATATATATATATATATATATATTTCTCCGCCGAAATCACTTTTAAACCCATTTCCACCTTTTTTTCCCTTCTCTTCCTCTTACTTTTTTTTCACGTTTTTTTACGTTTTTCTCCTTTTCGCCTCTTTTCTGGGCGTATTATTCTTCTTTTTCTTCTTTTTTTTCGTCTAATGCATACCCCATCAGTGCAGCAATGCTTATTCAATACCGCCAGCAGATGGAGACACTGGGGGATAATTTTCTAAGGATTTATACTGATTTTTCCTGTCTGAATTTGTCGCACAGAAAGTTGCAGGCCAAATATGTGTGACATTTCTGCGACTTTAGCTTCTAGAGCATTTTTACAACATTATACATAGGTGCTGAATACATAAAAAGCGACTGTTCAGCGACAGACAAGTCGCATCGGCTGAAAGTAGGCCAGAATGTCAGTCCATGTTGGAGCAGGTTTAGATACAGTCTAAAGTATAGATCTCAAAGTCTGTGCACAGAATTTAGCAAGGGCCTCGCACCTTCTGATGCATCAGGTAGGTGCACAATAGCATAGCCTAACCCTCTGTACTTTGGTCTATATTGATGCGGGACATAGACAGCCAGCTGATGACCAATCCATTAGTGCAATGGATGGCTGGAAGCATTTGTCTTTGCCTTTGCAATACCACAGAAGCAATGCATGGTCAATGTACAGCAATGACACACCTGTGTGAACAGCCAGGAGACCCCCCCCATGTTATGTTACATAGTTACATAGTTAGTACGGTCGAAAAAAGACATATGTCCATCAAGTTCAACCAGGGAATTAAGGGGTAGGGGTGTGGCGCGATATTGGGGAAGGGATGAGATTTTATATTTCTTCATAAGCATTAATCTTATTTTGTCAATTAGGAACATTCAGCACCCACCCGCTATCAAGGCAGCTGCCTATCATGTCATGCCCTACCTGCACAGGTGTGCTGGCTACTCAAATGATCCAATTAAGGAGGCCATTTAGTCAGCAGCAGCAGAAGTCCTGTGCCTGGACGCTCCAACAGCGGCCAGACACAAGCAGAAGCAGAAGCAGCAGAAGCAGCAGCAGCACCACCTTTTGTTTTTTGGCTGCAGCAGCAGCAGCAAGGCCCACAGGGCTGGCTAGCTGGCTAGCCAGCAAGCAGGTAGCAATGAAAGTAGGAATCTTTCTTTTTAACCCTGTAAGGGGGTGGTGCACTGTACCCGAAGATACTGCCATATCGGGTCAATGCATAGGGCGACGGAAGCAAGCTTCGAAATCGGCCCCCGTTCTCAAAAATCCATTTAATATATGGTCCCCAGATAGGGGACGTATCAGATATTAAACTGATAAGAACAGATACTACACTTGATCTTAGCCAAAAGGCCGAGAAGCGATAACCGTGAAAGGGGCGGGCCCAACAAGGTCCCCTTCATGGGCACTATCACTGCTTGCTGTCAGGGAGGCTGCCAGACAATTTTCCATGCACACTCTGGGCTGGGGGGCAGTCAACCACCAGTACACACAGCAGAACCTAAACCCATACCATTATTGCTAAGCAGCAAGACAGGGGCCCATTGCACTCCCACGGGGCCTTTTTAAATGCAATCCATAACCCGGATTTGCCAGGAACCCTTCTTACTCCTCCTACTTGCATGTGACACTGGGCTTAGGATCTGCATAGGAAACACACACACAAGCACACACCTACCTTTGTTGCCTGCAGATGCCTCCTTGGCTGTCCCCAAACGGTATCAAACCAACACCCACGGGAAGCTGTAAGCATAGAGGACATGCCTGCACCCCATTGGACTTACCTGTGTGGGTTAAATCCGGGTTATTTGACAACCTATGGCGGTGATGGTTCTGCTCAGGCAGAGCAGTGCTGATGCTCCTCATAAAGCTGTCGCTGCTGTGAAGGTTCTAGGTGACATCACAAATCCCTATGGTTACATACACAACAAAGCTGGGTTGTTGTTGTTTACACTCTGCAAGGCCTGTGGAAGTGAGTGACATCATAGCACTGTAGTTCTGAGGGTTCTAGATGGATGCAACAATCTCCTGTTGCTTCTATGAAGGCCATAATAGACGACATCACCAAACAGCTCCATAGTCACATACACAGCAAAGGAGAGATGTTGTTTACACCTAGTGATGTCAGTGGTATTGAGTGACATCACAGCACAGTGCTAAGGCTCCTGGGCCTGGACACAGCAGCGGCTGCAATATCTCAACGGAGAATACGTTTATATATATGTGTGTGTGTGCGCGTATATATATATATATATATATATATATATATATATATATATATTTCTCCGCCGAAATCACTTTTAAACCCATTTCCACCTTTTTTTCCCTTCTCTTCCTCTTACTTTTTTTTCACGTTTTTTTACGTTTTTCTCCTTTTCGCCTCTTTTCTGGGCGTATTATTCTTCTTTTTCTTCTTTTTTTTCGTCTAATGCATACCCCATCAGTGCAGCAATGCTTATTCAATACCGCCAGCAGATGGAGACACTGGGGGATAATTTTCTAAGGATTTATACTGATTTTTCCTGTCTGAATTTGTCGCACAGAAAGTTGCAGGCCAAATATGTGTGACATTTCTGCGACTTTAGCTTCTAGAGCATTTTTACAACATTATACATAGGTGCTGAATACATAAAAAGCGACTGTTCAGCGACAGACAAGTCGCATCGGCTGAAAGTAGGCCAGAATGTCAGTCCATGTTGGAGCAGGTTTAGATACAGTCTAAAGTATAGATCTCAAAGTCTGTGCACAGAATTTAGCAAGGGCCTCGCACCTTCTGATGCATCAGGTAGGTGCACAATAGCATAGCCTAACCCTCTGTACTTTGGTCTATATTGATGCGGGACATAGACAGCCAGCTGATGACCAATCCATTAGTGCAATGGATGGCTGGAAGCATTTGTCTTTGCCTTTGCAATACCACAGAAGCAATGCATGGTCAATGTACAGCAATGACACACCTGTGTGAACAGCCAGGAGACCCCCCCCATGTTATGTTACATAGTTACATAGTTAGTACGGTCGAAAAAAGACATATGTCCATCAAGTTCAACCAGGGAATTAAGGGGTAGGGGTGTGGCGCGATATTGGGGAAGGGATGAGATTTTATATTTCTTCATAAGCATTAATCTTATTTTGTCAATTAGGAACATTCAGCACCCACCCGCTATCAAGGCAGCTGCCTATCATGTCATGCCCTACCTGCACAGGTGTGCTGGCTACTCAAATGATCCAATTAAGGAGGCCATTTAGTCAGCAGCAGCAGAAGTCCTGTGCCTGGACGCTCCAACAGCGGCCAGACACAAGCAGAAGCAGAAGCAGCAGAAGCAGCAGCAGCACCACCTTTTGTTTTTTGGCTGCAGCAGCAGCAGCAAGGCCCACAGGGCTGGCTAGCTGGCTAGCCAGCAAGCAGGTAGCAATGAAAGTAGGAATCTTTCTTTTTAACCCTGTAAGGGGGTGGTGCACTGTACCCGAAGATACTGCCATATCGGGTCAATGCATAGGGCGACGGAAGCAAGCTTCGAAATCGGCCCCCGTTCTCAAAAATCCATTTAATATATGGTCCCCAGATAGGGGACGTATCAGATATTAAACTGATAAGAACAGATACTACACTTGATCTTAGCCAAAAGGCCGAGAAGCGATAACCGTGAAAGGGGCGGGCCCAACAAGGTCCCCTTCATGGGCACTATCACTGCTTGCTGTCAGGGAGGCTGCCAGACAATTTTCCATGCACACTCTGGGCTGGGGGGCAGTCAACCACCAGTACACACAGCAGAACCTAAACCCATACCATTATTGCTAAGCAGCAAGACAGGGGCCCATTGCACTCCCACGGGGCCTTTTTAAATGCAATCCATAACCCGGATTTGCCAGGAACCCTTCTTACTCCTCCTACTTGCATGTGACACTGGGCTTAGGATCTGCATAGGAAACACACACACAAGCACACACCTACCTTTGTTGCCTGCAGATGCCTCCTTGGCTGTCCCCAAACGGTATCAAACCAACACCCACGGGAAGCTGTAAGCATAGAGGACATGCCTGCACCCCATTGGACTTACCTGTGTGGGTTAAATCCGGGTTATTTGACAACCTATGGCGGTGATGGTTCTGCTCAGGCAGAGCAGTGCTGATGCTCCTCATAAAGCTGTCGCTGCTGTGAAGGTTCTAGGTGACATCACAAATCCCTATGGTTACATACACAACAAAGCTGGGTTGTTGTTGTTTACACTCTGCAAGGCCTGTGGAAGTGAGTGACATCATAGCACTGTAGTTCTGAGGGTTCTAGATGGATGCAACAATCTCCTGTTGCTTCTATGAAGGCCATAATAGACGACATCACCAAACAGCTCCATAGTCACATACACAGCAAAGGAGAGATGTTGTTTACACCTAGTGATGTCAGTGGTATTGAGTGACATCACAGCACAGTGCTAAGGCTCCTGGGCCTGGACACAGCAGCGGCTGCAATATCTCAACGGAGAATACGTTTATATATATGTGTGTGTGTGCGCGTATATATATATATATATATATATATATATATATATATATATATTTCTCCGCCGAAATCACTTTTAAACCCATTTCCACCTTTTTTTCCCTTCTCTTCCTCTTACTTTTTTTTCACGTTTTTTTACGTTTTTCTCCTTTTCGCCTCTTTTCTGGGCGTATTATTCTTCTTTTTCTTCTTTTTTTTCGTCTAATGCATACCCCATCAGTGCAGCAATGCTTATTCAATACCGCCAGCAGATGGAGACACTGGGGGATAATTTTCTAAGGATTTATACTGATTTTTCCTGTCTGAATTTGTCGCACAGAAAGTTGCAGGCCAAATATGTGTGACATTTCTGCGACTTTAGCTTCTAGAGCATTTTTACAACATTATACATAGGTGCTGAATACATAAAAAGCGACTGTTCAGCGACAGACAAGTCGCATCGGCTGAAAGTAGGCCAGAATGTCAGTCCATGTTGGAGCAGGTTTAGATACAGTCTAAAGTATAGATCTCAAAGTCTGTGCACAGAATTTAGCAAGGGCCTCGCACCTTCTGATGCATCAGGTAGGTGCACAATAGCATAGCCTAACCCTCTGTACTTTGGTCTATATTGATGCGGGACATAGACAGCCAGCTGATGACCAATCCATTAGTGCAATGGATGGCTGGAAGCATTTGTCTTTGCCTTTGCAATACCACAGAAGCAATGCATGGTCAATGTACAGCAATGACACACCTGTGTGAACAGCCAGGAGACCCCCCCCCATGTTATGTTACATAGTTACATAGTTAGTACGGTCGAAAAAAGACATATGTCCATCAAGTTCAACCAGGGAATTAAGGGGTAGGGGTGTGGCGCGATATTGGGGAAGGGATGAGATTTTATATTTCTTCATAAGCATTAATCTTATTTTGTCAATTAGGAACATTCAGCACCCACCCGCTATCAAGGCAGCTGCCTATCATGTCATGCCCTACCTGCACAGGTGTGCTGGCTACTCAAATGATCCAATTAAGGAGGCCATTTAGTCAGCAGCAGCAGAAGTCCTGTGCCTGGACGCTCCAACAGCGGCCAGACACAAGCAGAAGCAGAAGCAGCAGAAGCAGCAGCAGCACCACCTTTTGTTTTTTGGCTGCAGCAGCAGCAGCAAGGCCCACAGGGCTGGCTAGCTGGCTAGCCAGCAAGCAGGTAGCAATGAAAGTAGGAATCTTTCTTTTTAACCCTGTAAGGGGGTGGTGCACTGTACCCGAAGATACTGCCATATCGGGTCAATGCATAGGGCGACGGAAGCAAGCTTCGAAATCGGCCCCCGTTCTCAAAAATCCATTTAATATATGGTCCCCAGATAGGGGACGTATCAGATATTAAACTGATAAGAACAGATACTACACTTGATCTTAGCCAAAAGGCCGAGAAGCGATAACCGTGAAAGGGGCGGGCCCAACAAGGTCCCCTTCATGGGCACTATCACTGCTTGCTGTCAGGGAGGCTGCCAGACAATTTTCCATGCACACTCTGGGCTGGGGGGCAGTCAACCACCAGTACACACAGCAGAACCTAAACCCATACCATTATTGCTAAGCAGCAAGACAGGGGCCCATTGCACTCCCACGGGGCCTTTTTAAATGCAATCCATAACCCGGATTTGCCAGGAACCCTTCTTACTCCTCCTACTTGCATGTGACACTGGGCTTAGGATCTGCATAGGAAACACACACACAAGCACACACCTACCTTTGTTGCCTGCAGATGCCTCCTTGGCTGTCCCCAAACGGTATCAAACCAACACCCACGGGAAGCTGTAAGCATAGAGGACATGCCTGCACCCCATTGGACTTACCTGTGTGGGTTAAATCCGGGTTATTTGACAACCTATGGCGGTGATGGTTCTGCTCAGGCAGAGCAGTGCTGATGCTCCTCATAAAGCTGTCGCTGCTGTGAAGGTTCTAGGTGACATCACAAATCCCTATGGTTACATACACAACAAAGCTGGGTTGTTGTTGTTTACACTCTGCAAGGCCTGTGGAAGTGAGTGACATCATAGCACTGTAGTTCTGAGGGTTCTAGATGGATGCAACAATCTCCTGTTGCTTCTATGAAGGCCATAATAGACGACATCACCAAACAGCTCCATAGTCACATACACAGCAAAGGAGAGATGTTGTTTACACCTAGTGATGTCAGTGGTATTGAGTGACATCACAGCACAGTGCTAAGGCTCCTGGGCCTGGACACAGCAGCGGCTGCAATATCTCAACGGAGAATACGTTTATATATATGTGTGTGTGTGCGCGTATATATATATATATATATATATATATATATATATATATATATATTTCTCCGCCGAAATCACTTTTAAACCCATTTCCACCTTTTTTTCCCTTCTCTTCCTCTTACTTTTTTTTCACGTTTTTTTACGTTTTTCTCCTTTTCGCCTCTTTTCTGGGCGTATTATTCTTCTTTTTCTTCTTTTTTTTCGTCTAATGCATACCCCATCAGTGCAGCAATGCTTATTCAATACCGCCAGCAGATGGAGACACTGGGGGATAATTTTCTAAGGATTTATACTGATTTTTCCTGTCTGAATTTGTCGCACAGAAAGTTGCAGGCCAAATATGTGTGACATTTCTGCGACTTTAGCTTCTAGAGCATTTTTACAACATTATACATAGGTGCTGAATACATAAAAAGCGACTGTTCAGCGACAGACAAGTCGCATCGGCTGAAAGTAGGCCAGAATGTCAGTCCATGTTGGAGCAGGTTTAGATACAGTCTAAAGTATAGATCTCAAAGTCTGTGCACAGAATTTAGCAAGGGCCTCGCACCTTCTGATGCATCAGGTAGGTGCACAATAGCATAGCCTAACCCTCTGTACTTTGGTCTATATTGATGCGGGACATAGACAGCCAGCTGATGACCAATCCATTAGTGCAATGGATGGCTGGAAGCATTTGTCTTTGCCTTTGCAATACCACAGAAGCAATGCATGGTCAATGTACAGCAATGACACACCTGTGTGAACAGCCAGGAGACCCCCCCCATGTTATGTTACATAGTTACATAGTTAGTACGGTCGAAAAAAGACATATGTCCATCAAGTTCAACCAGGGAATTAAGGGGTAGGGGTGTGGCGCGATATTGGGGAAGGGATGAGATTTTATATTTCTTCATAAGCATTAATCTTATTTTGTCAATTAGGAACATTCAGCACCCACCCGCTATCAAGGCAGCTGCCTATCATGTCATGCCCTACCTGCACAGGTGTGCTGGCTACTCAAATGATCCAATTAAGGAGGCCATTTAGTCAGCAGCAGCAGAAGTCCTGTGCCTGGACGCTCCAACAGCGGCCAGACACAAGCAGAAGCAGAAGCAGCAGAAGCAGCAGCAGCACCACCTTTTGTTTTTTGGCTGCAGCAGCAGCAGCAAGGCCCACAGGGCTGGCTAGCTGGCTAGCCAGCAAGCAGGTAGCAATGAAAGTAGGAATCTTTCTTTTTAACCCTGTAAGGGGGTGGTGCACTGTACCCGAAGATACTGCCATATCGGGTCAATGCATAGGGCGACGGAAGCAAGCTTCGAAATCGGCCCCCGTTCTCAAAAATCCATTTAATATATGGTCCCCAGATAGGGGACGTATCAGATATTAAACTGATAAGAACAGATACTACACTTGATCTTAGCCAAAAGGCCGAGAAGCGATAACCGTGAAAGGGGCGGGCCCAACAAGGTCCCCTTCATGGGCACTATCACTGCTTGCTGTCAGGGAGGCTGCCAGACAATTTTCCATGCACACTCTGGGCTGGGGGGCAGTCAACCACCAGTACACACAGCAGAACCTAAACCCATACCATTATTGCTAAGCAGCAAGACAGGGGCCCATTGCACTCCCACGGGGCCTTTTTAAATGCAATCCATAACCCGGATTTGCCAGGAACCCTTCTTACTCCTCCTACTTGCATGTGACACTGGGCTTAGGATCTGCATAGGAAACACACACACAAGCACACACCTACCTTTGTTGCCTGCAGATGCCTCCTTGGCTGTCCCCAAACGGTATCAAACCAACACCCACGGGAAGCTGTAAGCATAGAGGACATGCCTGCACCCCATTGGACTTACCTGTGTGGGTTAAATCCGGGTTATTTGACAACCTATGGCGGTGATGGTTCTGCTCAGGCAGAGCAGTGCTGATGCTCCTCATAAAGCTGTCGCTGCTGTGAAGGTTCTAGGTGACATCACAAATCCCTATGGTTACATACACAACAAAGCTGGGTTGTTGTTGTTTACACTCTGCAAGGCCTGTGGAAGTGAGTGACATCATAGCACTGTAGTTCTGAGGGTTCTAGATGGATGCAACAATCTCCTGTTGCTTCTATGAAGGCCATAATAGACGACATCACCAAACAGCTCCATAGTCACATACACAGCAAAGGAGAGATGTTGTTTACACCTAGTGATGTCAGTGGTATTGAGTGACATCACAGCACAGTGCTAAGGCTCCTGGGCCTGGACACAGCAGCGGCTGCAATATCTCAACGGAGAATACGTTTATATATATGTGTGTGTGTGCGCGTATATATATATATATATATATATATATATATATATATATATATATTTCTCCGCCGAAATCACTTTTAAACCCATTTCCACCTTTTTTTCCCTTCTCTTCCTCTTACTTTTTTTTCACGTTTTTTTACGTTTTTCTCCTTTTCGCCTCTTTTCTGGGCGTATTATTCTTCTTTTTCTTCTTTTTTTTCGTCTAATGCATACCCCATCAGTGCAGCAATGCTTATTCAATACCGCCAGCAGATGGAGACACTGGGGGATAATTTTCTAAGGATTTATACTGATTTTTCCTGTCTGAATTTGTCGCACAGAAAGTTGCAGGCCAAATATGTGTGACATTTCTGCGACTTTAGCTTCTAGAGCATTTTTACAACATTATACATAGGTGCTGAATACATAAAAAGCGACTGTTCAGCGACAGACAAGTCGCATCGGCTGAAAGTAGGCCAGAATGTCAGTCCATGTTGGAGCAGGTTTAGATACAGTCTAAAGTATAGATCTCAAAGTCTGTGCACAGAATTTAGCAAGGGCCTCGCACCTTCTGATGCATCAGGTAGGTGCACAATAGCATAGCCTAACCCTCTGTACTTTGGTCTATATTGATGCGGGACATAGACAGCCAGCTGATGACCAATCCATTAGTGCAATGGATGGCTGGAAGCATTTGTCTTTGCCTTTGCAATACCACAGAAGCAATGCATGGTCAATGTACAGCAATGACACACCTGTGTGAACAGCCAGGAGACCCCCCCCCATGTTATGTTACATAGTTACATAGTTAGTACGGTCGAAAAAAGACATATGTCCATCAAGTTCAACCAGGGAATTAAGGGGTAGGGGTGTGGCGCGATATTGGGGAAGGGATGAGATTTTATATTTCTTCATAAGCATTAATCTTATTTTGTCAATTAGGAACATTCAGCACCCACCCGCTATCAAGGCAGCTGCCTATCATGTCATGCCCTACCTGCACAGGTGTGCTGGCTACTCAAATGATCCAATTAAGGAGGCCATTTAGTCAGCAGCAGCAGAAGTCCTGTGCCTGGATGCTCCAACAGCGGCCAGACACAAGCAGAAGCAGAAGCAGCAGAAGCAGCAGCAGCACCACCTTTTGTTTTTTGGCTGCAGCAGCAGCAGCAAGGCCCACAGGGCTGGCTAGCTGGCTAGCCAGCAAGCAGGTAGCAATGAAAGTAGGAATCTTTCTTTTTAACCCTGTAAGGGGGTGGTGCACTGTACCCGAAGATACTGCCATATCGGGTCAATGCATAGGGCGACGGAAGCAAGCTTCGAAATCGGCCCCCGTTCTCAAAAATCCATTTAATATATGGTCCCCAGATAGGGGACGTATCAGATATTAAACTGATAAGAACAGATTTTTTTTTTTTTTTTTTTTTTTTTTTTTTTTTTTTTCCTCAGTTACAGACTATTGTTTGGACGATCATCAGGTCACCTACCAAGACTCGTCACTTAAAACAATATCTGAAAAAACATCATACGGAAAAAACTAACTAAGGGAACCGAGTGCCAAGAAAATGTGACCAAAAAACAAAACAAAAAAACATGTCAAAAACAATCACAGAAATTGGTCAAAAACTTACAGCTTTCTCCTTTACGTACTTCTTATAAATTCTTCCATCGTGTATGCATCCAGATTTTCTCCGCTTCTTCTTCACCAATTCTCTTTTTGTCCAGTAGAAAGATAGTAAAAATCCTTCCTAAAAACAATCTTTTCAATTCCCTCGGAGAAATAACAACATTTTTAAAAACAAGCAAATTGCGTGAGTCCCATAAAACCTCTTTAAAAACAGAAAAAATAATCCAATTAGTACGTGTATCTTCCTTTTTACTAAGATCTTGACCAATAAAAACTTTCTCAAAAGAAAAACTGTTATATCCAGTGAGTTGGATTAAAAACCTCTTTAAAAACATAAAAAATTCTTTTGTATAAAAACAGTCCCAATAAAGGTGCACTAAGTCTTCTCTACCTCCACAACCCTCTCTTGGGCATCTGTCACTTATTCTCAAACCTCTTCCATTTAAAAAAGATCGGGTTGGGAGGCAGCCATGAAAGGACATCCAACTAACGTCTTTTTGTCTGTTTGATAGTCCAATAACTTTAAAAAACTTCCAAATCTTCACAGACTGAGCATTAGTGCAGAATGGTACTTCATATAATCTCTCATTTTTCCTTATTTCTTGTTCTATTTTCTTTTTATCAGGTTCACCTAAAGAGCTCAAACCAAATTGATCATTGAAAGACCTGAGGAGCACATAGAAGGTAGGTATCACATGTGCTATGGGTCTCCTCAAATCCCTCTCACACCAGCCCCATTTGGAAAACAACCATCCTGCAAGGTATTTACTCATGTCTGCCGCCCTATTATTGCACTGTATCAATTTAAAAATTAAAAGAAAATAGTGCACCTTTAAAAACAGATCAATGTTTGGAAAGTTATATCCGCCCAAATTCATACTCTTCATCACTTCTTCTCTTCTCATTTTCTCCATCTTAGACCCCCAGAAGAACACAAAAAGCTTCCTTGTAACTCTCCTAGTCCATAACTTCCCTGGAGGAAGCACCATAGCCGTATACAAGAGAAGCGGTAGGATTACAGACTTAATGATAAGAACTTTCCCTTTAAGTGACAAGTTCCTTAACCTCCAGAAGGATAGCTTCTTCTCAATTTTACTGTCCAAAGTCTCATAACTTTTCTTTCCTTTGAGGTCTTTGTCAAATATCACTCCTAGCACTTCAATGTCTTCTTTTTCCTTAACACCATCCACTACTATATTCTCTTGGTTCCCAAAACTGCATAATTGGCACTTCCCCCAGTTCACATTCATCCCAGCCACACAACAAAAAATCCTCACATGCAAATTTACTCTGTTGAGATCTGCTTGGGATGTACAAGTAAAAACCACATCGTCCATATAACTTAAAACCTTTAACTTACTACCACCACTACCTGGAATAAAAACACCACTCACACATTTATCTTTCTGCACATTCTTCAACAGGCCCTCTATAACGCATATAAACAGAATTGGGGAGAGTGGGCATCCCTGTCTGACTCCAGACAAGACATTAAAAGCAGGCCCCACATGCCCATTTACTAAAATCTGACTTGTCACCCCATGATAAAAACTCATAATAACAGATAATAACTTTTCTGGAATACCTAAGTGTTTTAAAGCAATGAACATAAAATCATGTGCAACCTTATCATAAGCCTTTTCGAAATCTATGGACTCAACAAACAGTGCATTCTTGTTAAAGTTACTGTAATAAATAGAGTCTCTTAAAAGCAATAAATTATCTGTTATTTTTCTTTTCGGTACTGCACAAACTTGGTATTCTCCCACAAGGTGGTCCACTACATCACTCAGTCTATTAGCCACAATCTTAGCAATTATCTTGTAGTCACAATTTAATAAAGTTATAGGTCTCCAATTTTTAAGATCTCTGCCATCACCTTTTTTATGAATTAATGTTATGACCCCTTTCTTCATAGATTCAGCTAAAACACCTGAGTTAAAAACATATTGCACCACCCGTGTAAACTCTTTACTTAAAATATTCCAGAACGCGGAATAAAACTCAGCGGGGAGACCATCACAGCCTGGTGTCTTCCCTTTTGCCATCTTATCCAGGGCCTGCTTGATCTCCCCTTCACTAACATCATCAATCAAAAAATCAACTTTTTCAACAGGAACATTATTCTCCAAAATATTACAATAATCATTCATCTCCGTCTCACTGGCTCTGCTCTTATTACTAAAGAGTGTCTCATAAAATCTGCCAATCTCCTTCACCATCTCCTCTCCAAAAACTTCCCCTGTAGGGGTAAAAACAGATTTAAAAACACCTTTAGCATTAAAACATTTTTTAAAGAAATACCGTGTACATTGCTCATTTTCTTCTAGGTGCTGCACTTTAGACTTATATACAATATTCCTTCCCTTTTCCAACAACCTTTTTTTCATCTCCCCCTTCACCTTAACAATCTCATCCTCCACCTCCACACCAACACGTTTAAACTTATAGAGAGTCTCTAACCGGGATACAAGCCTTTCATCACTCCTCCTCTTCTCTTGTGCTCTCTTTATGCAAAACATCTTAAAGAAATTAGAAAACTCTCCTTTAGCCCATTCCCACCACACTAAGACATTACTAAAATCAGGTTGTTTAGAAACACAGGATAAAAACACATGATTAAAACCAGCCATTACTTCCTCATCTTCCAATAGACTTACATTTAATTTCCAGAGCCCCCTCCCAAAATGAAGGGACTCTGTGACACTTATCTCAGCCGACACCATCTTGTGGTCTGAGAAAGTTGACATCATTTGATTGCACCGGACCACCTTAATCCCATCAGAGACCAGGATGTAATCGATCCGAGATTTACAGCGGCCACTATCTGATATGTACGTATATCTTTCATCAGTGCTAACCATCAGTCCAACATCAGTAAAATGCAAGTCTTGAATAATTTGATTTAAAACATTGGAAGTAATATCAGTTCTAACCTCAGCAGAGCTCTCACGATCATTGACGGATCTAATGCAGTTAAAATCGCCAACAATAATAGTATCTTCACGACCAGGGATAAAAAACTTAAGGGACTCTAAAAAAGACAAACGTGCTTGTTTTTCTGCTGGAGCATACACATTAAAAATTCTCATCCTCTGGCCCAAAACCTCAAAAATTAAAACCATACAACGACCAGGTACTAAAATTTGGCAATTTAAAACTTTAATGTCCCTGTTTCGCAATAAAATCCCCACACCTTCATTTTTGTTTTCTGCACATGTGGACCAGAAGGACTGCCCACACTTCCACTCATTTGCATAAGGTGCTGACTTTATTGCACACTCCTGTAAACATATCACATCACTTCTAACATTCTCAAGAATATCAAAAATTGCAGCTCTCCTAATTTCAGACTCAATACTTCTTACATTAATAGTTGTTACAACCAAAGTCATAATAACTAGGAAAAGAAAACCAAATGCTTTAAAATCCATCTTAACTTAGAAATTAACATTTTGGCCTTCAACTTTCCTATGTAAACTTGCAAAACAATCAGGCGACCCTATGTTAGAGTCCCTGTCTATTTCATTATCACTACCAAGAACAAGGGCTTCCTGATTCTCAGACCAGCTCCCTGTCTTACACCTTTTATTCACCACCTGCCCATCCTCATCTTCCTCCTCCTCTTCTTCCTTACTGCGAGAAACTCTCTGACCAGGTGTTAGAGATCTCTGAGATGACCCAACAACTTCCATTCCCTCCTCCTCCCCCACAATTGGGTTTGGACATTCAATATCATCCATAGCCTCTTCACTAGAAAGAACATCACCATACACTGTCTCAATTTTCTCCACCACTTTCACTTTTTTTGCTTTTTTCTTTTTCACCAAGGTAAATTCACCTCCCACACCTGTCTCCTCACCAGTCACAGCAGTGGAAACACCCTCCTCCCCTGACCTCTCCTGAGTGCTAATGTGCTCCACTATCACAGAACTTTCCTCAGCCACCTGTGCCACATTAACACTCACACTCACACTCTCACCAACTCCAGGAACAAACCTCCCTCCCCCTTTTTCTCTTTGTTCTCCTCTATTCCCAGCTGCATCAGCATAACTTCTCTTCTTTTTATACCACATATCACAGCCTCTTGCCAAATGTTCCTCACTTCCACAGATATCACATGTCTTCTTCTCTGTACAGATACTTGCTTCATGACCAGTTTTCCCACAATTTCTGCAACATTCTCCTTTCTCAGGGCAATAATCCTGCACATGGCCATAGGCATGGCACTTTCTACAATATTGCAACTGGCCTTCATAAAAGCAGAAACCTCTCTCTCCTCCGATAGAAAACACCTGTGGTATGCTCTTCCTTCCATCTTGCATTCCTTCATCTTTTTTAAATTTTACAATAAACTTTCTCTTACAATTAAAGTACCCAAACTTGTTCTTAAGTCTTCCTATAAATTTCACTTCCTCGCAATACCGGAACAAAAAGTTTGTAACCATTTCATCAGAAATCTTAGGATTATACATGTGGACAATTACTACCTTTGTTGTATTCATAAATAACGGTTCCACTTTAATCTTCTTCATTATAGCAGGCTCACTTTTCCTCTTCATTTCTTCAAGATCCATATAGACTCTCTGGCAAATCTCAGAACCACAAAAAGTAATATCATAAATTCCTTGCCTAGGAAAATCCTGTATAGCCAATACATTCCATACCTGTAGGTAATCAAGCTTGCGAAGAATCTCCAAAACGATTTGGTCAAGTCCGATCGTCCCCCGGTGCTCGCCAGGAACGTAGATCCGCACCGTGTCCTCAAGTCCACGCGCCTTCTCGCTCATTTTTGCAGGTAAAACCCACGATCGCAGCTCAGCAACAATCCAGGGCCCCCCGTAAAGAGGGCCCCGATCACCACTCCTTTCAACCCAAACCACGCACAGAAATCCACACGTGATCTTTGCCAAAAGGCCGAGAAGCGATAACCGTGAAAGGGGCGGGCCCAACAAGGTCCCCTTCATGGGCACTATCACTGCTTGCTGTCAGGGAGGCTGCCAGACAATTTTCCATGCACACTCTGGGCTGGGGGGCAGTCAACCACCAGTACACACAGCAGAACCTAAACCCATACCATTATTGCTAAGCAGCAAGACAGGGGCCCATTGCACTCCCACGGGGCCTTTTTAAATGCAATCCATAACCCGGATTTGCCAGGAACCCTTCTTACTCCTCCTACTTGCATGTGACACTGGGCTTAGGATCTGCATAGGAAACACACACACAAGCACACACCTACCTTTGTTGCCTGCAGATGCCTCCTTGGCTGTCCCCAAACGGTATCAAACCAACAACCACGGGAAGCTGTAAGCATAGAGGACATGCCTGCACCCCATTGGACTTACCTGTGTGGGTTAAATCCGGGTTATTTGACAACCTATGGCGGTGATGGTTCTGCTCAGGCAGAGCAGTGCTGATGCTCCTCATAAAGCTGTCGCTGCTGTGAAGGTTCTAGGTGACATCACAAATCCCTATGGTTACATACACAACAAAGCTGGGTTGTTGTTGTTTACACTCTGCAAGGCCTGTGGAAGTGAGTGACATCATAGCACTGTAGTTCTGAGGGTTCTAGATGGATGCAACAATCTCCTGTTGCTTCTATGAAGGCCATAATAGACGACATCACCAAACAGCTCCATAGTCACATACACAGCAAAGGAGAGATGTTGTTTACACCTAGTGATGTCAGTGGTATTGAGTGACATCACAGCACAGTGCTAAGGCTCCTGGGCCTGGACACAGCAGCGGCTGCAATATCTCAACGGAGAATACGTTTATATATATGTGTGTGTGTGCGCGTATATATATATATATATATATATATATATATATATATATATTTCTCCGCCGAAATCACTTTTAAACCCATTTCCACCTTTTTTTCCCTTCTCTTCCTCTTACTTTTTTTTCACGTTTTTTTACGTTTTTCTCCTTTTCGCCTCTTTTCTGGGCGTATTATTCTTCTTTTTCTTCTTTTTTTTCGTCTAATGCATACCCCATCAGTGCAGCAATGCTTATTCAATACCGCCAGCAGATGGAGACACTGGGGGATAATTTTCTAAGGATTTATACTGATTTTTCCTGTCTGAATTTGTCGCACAGAAAGTTGCAGGCCAAATATGTGTGACATTTCTGCGACTTTAGCTTCTAGAGCATTTTTACAACATTATACATAGGTGCTGAATACATAAAAAGCGACTGTTCAGCGACAGACAAGTCGCATCGGCTGAAAGTAGGCCAGAATGTCAGTCCATGTTGGAGCAGGTTTAGATACAGTCTAAAGTATAGATCTCAAAGTCTGTGCACAGAATTTAGCAAGGGCCTCGCACCTTCTGATGCATCAGGTAGGTGCACAATAGCATAGCCTAACCCTCTGTACTTTGGTCTATATTGATGCGGGACATAGACAGCCAGCTGATGACCAATCCATTAGTGCAATGGATGGCTGGAAGCATTTGTCTTTGCCTTTGCAATACCACAGAAGCAATGCATGGTCAATGTACAGCAATGACACACCTGTGTGAACAGCCAGGAGACCCCCCCCCATGTTATGTTACATAGTTACATAGTTAGTACGGTCGAAAAAAGACATATGTCCATCAAGTTCAACCAGGGAATTAAGGGGTAGGGGTGTGGCGCGATATTGGGGAAGGGATGAGATTTTATATTTCTTCATAAGCATTAATCTTATTTTGTCAATTAGGAACATTCAGCACCCACCCGCTATCAAGGCAGCTGCCTATCATGTCATGCCCTACCTGCACAGGTGTGCTGGCTACTCAAATGATCCAATTAAGGAGGCCATTTAGTCAGCAGCAGCAGAAGTCCTGTGCCTGGACGCTCCAACAGCGGCCAGACACAAGCAGAAGCAGAAGCAGCAGAAGCAGCAGCAGCACCACCTTTTGTTTTTTGGCTGCAGCAGCAGCAGCAAGGCCCACAGGGCTGGCTAGCTGGCTAGCCAGCAAGCAGGTAGCAATGAAAGTAGGAATCTTTCTTTTTAACCCTGTAAGGGGGTGGTGCACTGTACCCGAAGATACTGCCATATCGGGTCAATGCATAGGGCGACGGAAGCAAGCTTCGAAATCGGCCCCCGTTCTCAAAAATCCATTTAATATATGGTCCCCAGATAGGGGACGTATCAGATATTAAACTGATAAGAACAGATACTACACTTGATCTTAGCCAAAAGGCCGAGAAGCGATAACCGTGAAAGGGGCGGGCCCAACAAGGTCCCCTTCATGGGCACTATCACTGCTTGCTGTCAGGGAGGCTGCCAGACAATTTTCCATGCACACTCTGGGCTGGGGGGCAGTCAACCACCAGTACACACAGCAGAACCTAAACCCATACCATTATTGCTAAGCAGCAAGACAGGGGCCCATTGCACTCCCACGGGGCCTTTTTAAATGCAATCCATAACCCGGATTTGCCAGGAACCCTTCTTACTCCTCCTACTTGCATGTGACACTGGGCTTAGGATCTGCATAGGAAACACACACACAAGCACACACCTACCTTTGTTGCCTGCAGATGCCTCCTTGGCTGTCCCCAAACGGTATCAAACCAACACCCACGGGAAGCTGTAAGCATAGAGGACATGCCTGCACCCCATTGGACTTACCTGTGTGGGTTAAATCCGGGTTATTTGACAACCTATGGCGGTGATGGTTCTGCTCAGGCAGAGCAGTGCTGATGCTCCTCATAAAGCTGTCGCTGCTGTGAAGGTTCTAGGTGACATCACAAATCCCTATGGTTACATACACAACAAAGCTGGGTTGTTGTTGTTTACACTCTGCAAGGCCTGTGGAAGTGAGTGACATCATAGCACTGTAGTTCTGAGGGTTCTAGATGGATGCAACAATCTCCTGTTGCTTCTATGAAGGCCATAATAGACGACATCACCAAACAGCTCCATAGTCACATACACAGCAAAGGAGAGATGTTGTTTACACCTAGTGATGTCAGTGGTATTGAGTGACATCACAGCACAGTGCTAAGGCTCCTGGGCCTGGACACAGCAGCGGCTGCAATATCTCAACGGAGAATACGTTTATATATATGTGTGTGTGTGCGCGTATATATATATATATATATATATATATATATATATATATATATATTTCTCCGCCGAAATCACTTTTAAACCCATTTCCACCTTTTTTTCCCTTCTCTTCCTCTTACTTTTTTTTCACGTTTTTTTACGTTTTTCTCCTTTTCGCCTCTTTTCTGGGCGTATTATTCTTCTTTTTCTTCTTTTTTTTCGTCTAATGCATACCCCATCAGTGCAGCAATGCTTATTCAATACCGCCAGCAGATGGAGACACTGGGGGATAATTTTCTAAGGATTTATACTGATTTTTCCTGTCTGAATTTGTCGCACAGAAAGTTGCAGGCCAAATATGTGTGACATTTCTGCGACTTTAGCTTCTAGAGCATTTTTACAACATTATACATAGGTGCTGAATACATAAAAAGCGACTGTTCAGCGACAGACAAGTCGCATCGGCTGAAAGTAGGCCAGAATGTCAGTCCATGTTGGAGCAGGTTTAGATACAGTCTAAAGTATAGATCTCAAAGTCTGTGCACAGAATTTAGCAAGGGCCTCGCACCTTCTGATGCATCAGGTAGGTGCACAATAGCATAGCCTAACCCTCTGTACTTTGGTCTATATTGATGCGGGACATAGACAGCCAGCTGATGACCAATCCATTAGTGCAATGGATGGCTGGAAGCATTTGTCTTTGCCTTTGCAATACCACAGAAGCAATGCATGGTCAATGTACAGCAATGACACACCTGTGTGAACAGCCAGGAGACCCCCCCCCATGTTATGTTACATAGTTACATAGTTAGTACGGTCGAAAAAAGACATATGTCCATCAAGTTCAACCAGGGAATTAAGGGGTAGGGGTGTGGCGCGATATTGGGGAAGGGATGAGATTTTATATTTCTTCATAAGCATTAATCTTATTTTGTCAATTAGGAACATTCAGCACCCACCCGCTATCAAGGCAGCTGCCTATCATGTCATGCCCTACCTGCACAGGTGTGCTGGCTACTCAAATGATCCAATTAAGGAGGCCATTTAGTCAGCAGCAGCAGAAGTCCTGTGCCTGGACGCTCCAACAGCGGCCAGACACAAGCAGAAGCAGAAGCAGCAGAAGCAGCAGCAGCACCACCTTTTGTTTTTTGGCTGCAGCAGCAGCAGCAAGGCCCACAGGGCTGGCTAGCTGGCTAGCCAGCAAGCAGGTAGCAATGAAAGTAGGAATCTTTCTTTTTAACCCTGTAAGGGGGTGGTGCACTGTACCCGAAGATACTGCCATATCGGGTCAATGCATAGGGCGACGGAAGCAAGCTTCGAAATCGGCCCCCGTTCTCAAAAATCCATTTAATATATGGTCCCCAGATAGGGGACGTATCAGATATTAAACTGATAAGAACAGATACTACACTTGATCTTAGCCAAAAGGCCGAGAAGCGATAACCGTGAAAGGGGCGGGCCCAACAAGGTCCCCTTCATGGGCACTATCACTGCTTGCTGTCAGGGAGGCTGCCAGACAATTTTCCATGCACACTCTGGGCTGGGGGGCAGTCAACCACCAGTACACACAGCAGAACCTAAACCCATACCATTATTGCTAAGCAGCAAGACAGGGGCCCATTGCACTCCCACGGGGCCTTTTTAAATGCAATCCATAACCCGGATTTGCCAGGAACCCTTCTTACTCCTCCTACTTGCATGTGACACTGGGCTTAGGATCTGCATAGGAAACACACACACAAGCACACACCTACCTTTGTTGCCTGCAGATGCCTCCTTGGCTGTCCCCAAACGGTATCAAACCAACACCCACGGGAAGCTGTAAGCATAGAGGACATGCCTGCACCCCATTGGACTTACCTGTGTGGGTTAAATCCGGGTTATTTGACAACCTATGGCGGTGATGGTTCTGCTCAGGCAGAGCAGTGCTGATGCTCCTCATAAAGCTGTCGCTGCTGTGAAGGTTCTAGGTGACATCACAAATCCCTATGGTTACATACACAACAAAGCTGGGTTGTTGTTGTTTACACTCTGCAAGGCCTGTGGAAGTGAGTGACATCATAGCACTGTAGTTCTGAGGGTTCTAGATGGATGCAACAATCTCCTGTTGCTTCTATGAAGGCCATAATAGACGACATCACCAAACAGCTCCATAGTCACATACACAGCAAAGGAGAGATGTTGTTTACACCTAGTGATGTCAGTGGTATTGAGTGACATCACAGCACAGTGCTAAGGCTCCTGGGCCTGGACACAGCAGCGGCTGCAATATCTCAACGGAGAATACGTTTATATATATGTGTGTGTGTGCGCGTATATATATATATATATATATATATATATATATATATATATATATTTCTCCGCCGAAATCACTTTTAAACCCATTTCCACCTTTTTTTCCCTTCTCTTCCTCTTACTTTTTTTTCACGTTTTTTTACGTTTTTCTCCTTTTCGCCTCTTTTCTGGGCGTATTATTCTTCTTTTTCTTCTTTTTTTTCGTCTAATGCATACCCCATCAGTGCAGCAATGCTTATTCAATACCGCCAGCAGATGGAGACACTGGGGGATAATTTTCTAAGGATTTATACTGATTTTTCCTGTCTGAATTTGTCGCACAGAAAGTTGCAGGCCAAATATGTGTGACATTTCTGCGACTTTAGCTTCTAGAGCATTTTTACAACATTATACATAGGTGCTGAATACATAAAAAGCGACTGTTCAGCGACAGACAAGTCGCATCGGCTGAAAGTAGGCCAGAATGTCAGTCCATGTTGGAGCAGGTTTAGATACAGTCTAAAGTATAGATCTCAAAGTCTGTGCACAGAATTTAGCAAGGGCCTCGCACCTTCTGATGCATCAGGTAGGTGCACAATAGCATAGCCTAACCCTCTGTACTTTGGTCTATATTGATGCGGGACATAGACAGCCAGCTGATGACCAATCCATTAGTGCAATGGATGGCTGGAAGCATTTGTCTTTGCCTTTGCAATACCACAGAAGCAATGCATGGTCAATGTACAGCAATGACACACCTGTGTGAACAGCCAGGAGACCCCCCCCATGTTATGTTACATAGTTACATAGTTAGTACGGTCGAAAAAAGACATATGTCCATCAAGTTCAACCAGGGAATTAAGGGGTAGGGGTGTGGCGCGATATTGGGGAAGGGATGAGATTTTATATTTCTTCATAAGCATTAATCTTATTTTGTCAATTAGGAACATTCAGCACCCACCCGCTATCAAGGCAGCTGCCTATCATGTCATGCCCTACCTGCACAGGTGTGCTGGCTACTCAAATGATCCAATTAAGGAGGCCATTTAGTCAGCAGCAGCAGAAGTCCTGTGCCTGGACGCTCCAACAGCGGCCAGACACAAGCAGAAGCAGAAGCAGCAGAAGCAGCAGCAGCACCACCTTTTGTTTTTTGGCTGCAGCAGCAGCAGCAAGGCCCACAGGGCTGGCTAGCTGGCTAGCCAGCAAGCAGGTAGCAATGAAAGTAGGAATCTTTCTTTTTAACCCTGTAAGGGGGTGGTGCACTGTACCCGAAGATACTGCCATATCGGGTCAATGCATAGGGCGACGGAAGCAAGCTTCGAAATCGGCCCCCGTTCTCAAAAATCCATTTAATATATGGTCCCCAGATAGGGGACGTATCAGATATTAAACTGATAAGAACAGATACTACACTTGATCTTAGCCAAAAGGCCGAGAAGCGATAACCGTGAAAGGGGCGGGCCCAACAAGGTCCCCTTCATGGGCACTATCACTGCTTGCTGTCAGGGAGGCTGCCAGACAATTTTCCATGCACACTCTGGGCTGGGGGGCAGTCAACCACCAGTACACACAGCAGAACCTAAACCCATACCATTATTGCTAAGCAGCAAGACAGGGGCCCATTGCACTCCCACGGGGCCTTTTTAAATGCAATCCATAACCCGGATTTGCCAGGAACCCTTCTTACTCCTCCTACTTGCATGTGACACTGGGCTTAGGATCTGCATAGGAAACACACACACAAGCACACACCTACCTTTGTTGCCTGCAGATGCCTCCTTGGCTGTCCCCAAACGGTATCAAACCAACACCCACGGGAAGCTGTAAGCATAGAGGACATGCCTGCACCCCATTGGACTTACCTGTGTGGGTTAAATCCGGGTTATTTGACAACCTATGGCGGTGATGGTTCTGCTCAGGCAGAGCAGTGCTGATGCTCCTCATAAAGCTGTCGCTGCTGTGAAGGTTCTAGGTGACATCACAAATCCCTATGGTTACATACACAACAAAGCTGGGTTGTTGTTGTTTACACTCTGCAAGGCCTGTGGAAGTGAGTGACATCATAGCACTGTAGTTCTGAGGGTTCTAGATGGATGCAACAATCTCCTGTTGCTTCTATGAAGGCCATAATAGACGACATCACCAAACAGCTCCATAGTCACATACACAGCAAAGGAGAGATGTTGTTTACACCTAGTGATGTCAGTGGTATTGAGTGACATCACAGCACAGTGCTAAGGCTCCTGGGCCTGGACACAGCAGCGGCTGCAATATCTCAACGGAGAATACGTTTATATATATGTGTGTGTGTGCGCGTATATATATATATATATATATATATATATATATATATATATATTTCTCCGCCGAAATCACTTTTAAACCCATTTCCACCTTTTTTTCCCTTCTCTTCCTCTTACTTTTTTTTCACGTTTTTTTACGTTTTTCTCCTTTTCGCCTCTTTTCTGGGCGTATTATTCTTCTTTTTCTTCTTTTTTTTCGTCTAATGCATACCCCATCAGTGCAGCAATGCTTATTCAATACCGCCAGCAGATGGAGACACTGGGGGATAATTTTCTAAGGATTTATACTGATTTTTCCTGTCTGAATTTGTCGCACAGAAAGTTGCAGGCCAAATATGTGTGACATTTCTGCGACTTTAGCTTCTAGAGCATTTTTACAACATTATACATAGGTGCTGAATACATAAAAAGCGACTGTTCAGCGACAGACAAGTCGCATCGGCTGAAAGTAGGCCAGAATGTCAGTCCATGTTGGAGCAGGTTTAGATACAGTCTAAAGTATAGATCTCAAAGTCTGTGCACAGAATTTAGCAAGGGCCTCGCACCTTCTGATGCATCAGGTAGGTGCACAATAGCATAGCCTAACCCTCTGTACTTTGGTCTATATTGATGCGGGACATAGACAGCCAGCTGATGACCAATCCATTAGTGCAATGGATGGCTGGAAGCATTTGTCTTTGCCTTTGCAATACCACAGAAGCAATGCATGGTCAATGTACAGCAATGACACACCTGTGTGAACAGCCAGGAGACCCCCCCCATGTTATGTTACATAGTTACATAGTTAGTACGGTCGAAAAAAGACATATGTCCATCAAGTTCAACCAGGGAATTAAGGGGTAGGGGTGTGGCGCGATATTGGGGAAGGGATGAGATTTTATATTTCTTCATAAGCATTAATCTTATTTTGTCAATTAGGAACATTCAGCACCCACCCGCTATCAAGGCAGCTGCCTATCATGTCATGCCCTACCTGCACAGGTGTGCTGGCTACTCAAATGATCCAATTAAGGAGGCCATTTAGTCAGCAGCAGCAGAAGTCCTGTGCCTGGACGCTCCAACAGCGGCCAGACACAAGCAGAAGCAGAAGCAGCAGAAGCAGCAGCAGCACCACCTTTTGTTTTTTGGCTGCAGCAGCAGCAGCAAGGCCCACAGGGCTGGCTAGCTGGCTAGCCAGCAAGCAGGTAGCAATGAAAGTAGGAATCTTTCTTTTTAACCCTGTAAGGGGGTGGTGCACTGTACCCGAAGATACTGCCATATCGGGTCAATGCATAGGGCGACGGAAGCAAGCTTCGAAATCGGCCCCCGTTCACAAAAATCCATTTAATATATGGTCCCCAGATAGGGGACGTATCAGATATTAAACTGATAAGAACAGATACTACACTTGATCTTAGCCAAAAGGCCGAGAAGCGATAACCGTGAAAGGGGCGGGCCCAACAAGGTCCCCTTCATGGGCACTATCACTGCTTGCTGTCAGGGAGGCTGCCAGACAATTTTCCATGCACACTCTGGGCTGGGGGGCAGTCAACCACCAGTACACACAGCAGAACCTAAACCCATACCATTATTGCTAAGCAGCAAGACAGGGGCCCATTGCACTCCCACGGGGCCTTTTTAAATGCAATCCATAACCCGGATTTGCCAGGAACCCTTCTTACTCCTCCTACTTGCATGTGACACTGGGCTTAGGATCTGCATAGGAAACACACACACAAGCACACACCTACCTTTGTTGCCTGCAGATGCCTCCTTGGCTGTCCCCAAACGGTATCAAACCAACACCCACGGGAAGCTGTAAGCATAGAGGACATGCCTGCACCCCATTGGACTTACCTGTGTGGGTTAAATCCGGGTTATTTGACAACCTATGGCGGTGATGGTTCTGCTCAGGCAGAGCAGTGCTGATGCTCCTCATAAAGCTGTCGCTGCTGTGAAGGTTCTAGGTGACATCACAAATCCCTATGGTTACATACACAACAAAGCTGGGTTGTTGTTGTTTACACTCTGCAAGGCCTGTGGAAGTGAGTGACATCATAGCACTGTAGTTCTGAGGGTTCTAGATGGATGCAACAATCTCCTGTTGCTTCTATGAAGGCCATAATAGACGACATCACCAAACAGCTCCATAGTCACATACACAGCAAAGGAGAGATGTTGTTTACACCTAGTGATGTCAGTGGTATTGAGTGACATCACAGCACAGTGCTAAGGCTCCTGGGCCTGGACACAGCAGCGGCTGCAATATCTCAACGGAGAATACGTTTATATATATGTGTGTGTGTGCGCGTATATATATATATATATATATATATATATATATATATATATATATATATTCTCCGCCGAAATCACTTTTAAACCCATTTCCACCTTTTTTTCCCTTCTCTTCCTCTTACTTTTTTTTCACGTTTTTTTACGTTTTTCTCCTTTTCGCCTCTTTTCTGGGCGTATTATTCTTCTTTTTCTTCTTTTTTTTCGTCTAATGCATACCCCATCAGTGCAGCAATGCTTATTCAATACCGCCAGCAGATGGAGACACTGGGGGATAATTTTCTAAGGATTTATACTGATTTTTCCTGTCTGAATTTGTCGCACAGAAAGTTGCAGGCCAAATATGTGTGACATTTCTGCGACTTTAGCTTCTAGAGCATTTTTACAACATTATACATAGGTGCTGAATACATAAAAAGCGACTGTTCAGCGACAGACAAGTCGCATCGGCTGAAAGTAGGCCAGAATGTCAGTCCATGTTGGAGCAGGTTTAGATACAGTCTAAAGCATAGATCTCAAAGTCTGTGCACAGAATTTAGCAAGGGCCTCGCACCTTCTGATGCATCAGGTAGGTGCACAATAGCATAGCCTAACCCTCTGTACTTTGGTCTATATTGATGCGGGACATAGACAGCCAGCTGATGACCAATCCATTAGTGCAATGGATGGCTGGAAGCATTTGTCTTTGCCTTTGCAATACCACAGAAGCAATGCATGGTCAATGTACAGCAATGACACACCTGTGTGAACAGCCAGGAGACCCCCCCCATGTTATGTTACATAGTTACATAGTTAGTACGGTCGAAAAAAGACATATGTCCATCAAGTTCAACCAGGGAATTAAGGGGTAGGGGTGTGGCGCGATATTGGGGAAGGGATGAGATTTTATATTTCTTCATAAGCATTAATCTTATTTTGTCAATTAGGAACATTCAGCACCCACCCGCTATCAAGGCAGCTGCCTATCATGTCATGCCCTACCTGCACAGGTGTGCTGGCTACTCAAATGATCCAATTAAGGAGGCCATTTAGTCAGCAGCAGCAGAAGTCCTGTGCCTGGACGCTCCAACAGCGGCCAGACACAAGCAGAAGCAGAAGCAGCAGAAGCAGCAGCAGCACCACCTTTTGTTTTTTGGCTGCAGCAGCAGCAGCAAGGCCCACAGGGCTGGCTAGCTGGCTAGCCAGCAAGCAGGTAGCAATGAAAGTAGGAATCTTTCTTTTTAACCCTGTAAGGGGGTGGTGCACTGTACCCGAAGATACTGCCATATCGGGTCAATGCATAGGGCGACGGAAGCAAGCTTCGAAATCGGCCCCCGTTCTCAAAAATCCATTTAATATATGGTCCCCAGATAGGGGACGTATCAGATATTAAACTGATAAGAACAGATACTACACTTGATCTTAGCCAAAAGGCCGAGAAGCGATAACCGTGAAAGGGGCGGGCCCAACAAGGTCCCCTTCATGGGCACTATCACTGCTTGCTGTCAGGGAGGCTGCCAGACAATTTTCCATGCACACTCTGGGCTGGGGGGCAGTCAACCACCAGTACACACAGCAGAACCTAAACCCATACCATTATTGCTAAGCAGCAAGACAGGGGCCCATTGCACTCCCACGGGGCCTTTTTAAATGCAATCCATAACCCGGATTTGCCAGGAACCCTTCTTACTCCTCCTACTTGCATGTGACACTGGGCTTAGGATCTGCATAGGAAACACACACACAAGCACACACCTACCTTTGTTGCCTGCAGATGCCTCCTTGGCTGTCCCCAAACGGTATCAAACCAACACCCACGGGAAGCTGTAAGCATAGAGGACATGCCTGCACCCCATTGGACTTACCTGTGTGGGTTAAATCCGGGTTATTTGACAACCTATGGCGGTGATGGTTCTGCTCAGGCAGAGCAGTGCTGATGCTCCTCATAAAGCTGTCGCTGCTGTGAAGGTTCTAGGTGACATCACAAATCCCTATGGTTACATACACAACAAAGCTGGGTTGTTGTTGTTTACACTCTGCAAGGCCTGTGGAAGTGAGTGACATCATAGCACTGTAGTTCTGAGGGTTCTAGATGGATGCAACAATCTCCTGTTGCTTCTATGAAGGCCATAATAGACGACATCACCAAACAGCTCCATAGTCACATACACAGCAAAGGAGAGATGTTGTTTACACCTAGTGATGTCAGTGGTATTGAGTGACATCACAGCACAGTGCTAAGGCTCCTGGGCCTGGACACAGCAGCGGCTGCAATATCTCAACGGAGAATACGTTTATATATATGTGTGTGTGTGCGCGTATATATATATATATATATATATATATATATATATATATATATATATTTCTCCGCCGAAATCACTTTTAAACCCATTTCCACCTTTTTTTCCCTTCTCTTCCTCTTACTTTTTTTTCACGTTTTTTTACGTTTTTCTCCTTTTCGCCTCTTTTCTGGGCGTATTATTCTTCTTTTTCTTCTTTTTTTTCGTCTAATGCATACCCCATCAGTGCAGCAATGCTTATTCAATACCGCCAGCAGATGGAGACACTGGGGGATAATTTTCTAAGGATTTATACTGATTTTTCCTGTCTGAATTTGTCGCACAGAAAGTTGCAGGCCAAATATGTGTGACATTTCTGCGACTTTAGCTTCTAGAGCATTTTTACAACATTATACATAGGTGCTGAATACATAAAAAGCGACTGTTCAGCGACAGACAAGTCGCATCGGCTGAAAGTAGGCCAGAATGTCAGTCCATGTTGGAGCAGGTTTAGATACAGTCTAAAGTATAGATCTCAAAGTCTGTGCACAGAATTTAGCAAGGGCCTCGCACCTTCTGATGCATCAGGTAGGTGCACAATAGCATAGCCTAACCCTCTGTACTTTGGTCTATATTGATGCGGGACATAGACAGCCAGCTGATGACCAATCCATTAGTGCAATGGATGGCTGGAAGCATTTGTCTTTGCCTTTGCAATACCACAGAAGCAATGCATGGTCAATGTACAGCAATGACACACCTGTGTGAACAGCCAGGAGACCCCCCCCATGTTATGTTACATAGTTACATAGTTAGTACGGTCGAAAAAAGACATATGTCCATCAAGTTCAACCAGGGAATTAAGGGGTAGGGGTGTGGCGCGATATTGGGGAAGGGATGAGATTTTATATTTCTTCATAAGCATTAATCTTATTTTGTCAATTAGGAACATTCAGCACCCACCCGCTATCAAGGCAGCTGCCTATCATGTCATGCCCTACCTGCACAGGTGTGCTGGCTACTCAAATGATCCAATTAAGGAGGCCATTTAGTCAGCAGCAGCAGAAGTCCTGTGCCTGGACGCTCCAACAGCGGCCAGACACAAGCAGAAGCAGAAGCAGCAGAAGCAGCAGCAGCACCACCTTTTGTTTTTTGGCTGCAGCAGCAGCAGCAAGGCCCACAGGGCTGGCTAGCTGGCTAGCCAGCAAGCAGGTAGCAATGAAAGTAGGAATCTTTCTTTTTAACCCTGTAAGGGGGTGGTGCACTGTACCCGAAGATACTGCCATATCGGGTCAATGCATAGGGCGACGGAAGCAAGCTTCGAAATCGGCCCCCGTTCTCAAAAATCCATTTAATATATGGTCCCCAGATAGGGGACGTATCAGATATTAAACTGATAAGAACAGATACTACACTTGATCTTAGCCAAAAGGCCGAGAAGCGATAACCGTGAAAGGGGCGGGCCCAACAAGGTCCCCTTCATGGGCACTATCACTGCTTGCTGTCAGGGAGGCTGCCAGACAATTTTCCATGCACACTCTGGGCTGGGGGGCAGTCAACCACCAGTACACACAGCAGAACCTAAACCCATACCATTATTGCTAAGCAGCAAGACAGGGGCCCATTGCACTCCCACGGGGCCTTTTTAAATGCAATCCATAACCCGGATTTGCCAGGAACCCTTCTTACTCCTCCTACTTGCATGTGACACTGGGCTTAGAATCTGCATAGGAAACACACACACAAGCACACACCTACCTTTGTTGCCTGCAGATGCCTCCTTGGCTGTCCCCAAACGGTATCAAACCAACACCCACGGGAAGCTGTAAGCATAGAGGACATGCCTGCACCCCATTGGACTTACCTGTGTGGGTTAAATCCGGGTTATTTGACAACCTATGGCGGTGATGGTTCTGCTCAGGCAGAGCAGTGCTGATGCTCCTCATAAAGCTGTCGCTGCTGTGAAGGTTCTAGGTGACATCACAAATCCCTATGGTTACATACACAACAAAGCTGGGTTGTTGTTGTTTACACTCTGCAAGGCCTGTGGAAGTGAGTGACATCATAGCACTGTAGTTCTGAGGGTTCTAGATGGATGCAACAATCTCCTGTTGCTTCTATGAAGGCCATAATAGACGACATCACCAAACAGCTCCATAGTCACATACACAGCAAAGGAGAGATGTTGTTTACACCTAGTGATGTCAGTGGTATTGAGTGACATCACAGCACAGTGCTAAGGCTCCTGGGCCTGGACACAGCAGCGGCTGCAATATCTCAACGGAGAATACGTTTATATATATGTGTGTGTGTGCGCGTATATATATATATATATATATATATATATATATATATATATATATATATTTCTCCGCCGAAATCACTTTTAAACCCATTTCCACCTTTTTTTCCCTTCTCTTCCTCTTACTTTTTTTTCACGTTTTTTTACGTTTTTCTCCTTTTCGCCTCTTTTCTGGGCGTATTATTCTTCTTTTTCTTCTTTTTTTTCGTCTAATGCATACCCCATCAGTGCAGCAATGCTTATTCAATACCGCCAGCAGATGGAGACACTGGGGGATAATTTTCTAAGGATTTATACTGATTTTTCCTGTCTGAATTTGTCGCACAGAAAGTTGCAGGCCAAATATGTGTGACATTTCTGCGACTTTAGCTTCTAGAGCATTTTTACAACATTATACATAGGTGCTGAATACATAAAAAGCGACTGTTCAGCGACAGACAAGTCGCATCGGCTGAAAGTAGGCCAGAATGTCAGTCCATGTTGGAGCAGGTTTAGATACAGTCTAAAGTATAGATCTCAAAGTCTGTGCACAGAATTTAGCAAGGGCCTCGCACCTTCTGATGCATCAGGTAGGTGCACAATAGCATAGCCTAACCCTCTGTACTTTGGTCTATATTGATGCGGGACATAGACAGCCAGCTGATGACCAATCCATTAGTGCAATGGATGGCTGGAAGCATTTGTCTTTGCCTTTGCAATACCACAGAAGCAATGCATGGTCAATGTACAGCAATGACACACCTGTGTGAACAGCCAGGAGACCCCCCCCATGTTATGTTACATAGTTACATAGTTAGTACGGTCGAAAAAAGACATATGTCCATCAAGTTCAACCAGGGAATTAAGGGGTAGGGGTGTGGCGCGATATTGGGGAAGGGATGAGATTTTATATTTCTTCATAAGCATTAATCTTATTTTGTCAATTAGGAACATTCAGCACCCACCCGCTATCAAGGCAGCTGCCTATCATGTCATGCCCTACCTGCACAGGTGTGCTGGCTACTCAAATGATCCAATTAAGGAGGCCATTTAGTCAGCAGCAGCAGAAGTCCTGTGCCTGGACGCTCCAACAGCGGCCAGACACAAGCAGAAGCAGAAGCAGCAGAAGCAGCAGCAGCACCACCTTTTGTTTTTTGGCTGCAGCAGCAGCAGCAAGGCCCACAGGGCTGGCTAGCTGGCTAGCCAGCAAGCAGGTAGCAATGAAAGTAGGAATCTTTCTTTTTAACCCTGTAAGGGGGTGGTGCACTGTACCCGAAGATACTGCCATATCGGGTCAATGCATAGGGCGACGGAAGCAAGCTTCGAAATCGGCCCCCGTTCTCAAAAATCCATTTAATATATGGTCCCCAGATAGGGGACGTATCAGATATTAAACTGATAAGAACAGATACTACACTTGATCTTAGCCAAAAGGCCGAGAAGCGATAACCGTGAAAGGGGCGGGCCCAACAAGGTCCCCTTCATGGGCACTATCACTGCTTGCTGTCAGGGAGGCTGCCAGACAATTTTCCATGCACACTCTGGGCTGGGGGGCAGTCAACCACCAGTACACACAGCAGAACCTAAACCCATACCATTATTGCTAAGCAGCAAGACAGGGGCCCATTGCACTCCCACGGGGCCTTTTTAAATGCAATCCATAACCCGGATTTGCCAGGAACCCTTCTTACTCCTCCTACTTGCATGTGACACTGGGCTTAGGATCTGCATAGGAAACACACACACAAGCACACACCTACCTTTGTTGCCTGCAGATGCCTCCTTGGCTGTCCCCAAACGGTATCAAACCAACACCCACGGGAAGCTGTAAGCATAGAGGACATGCCTGCACCCCATTGGACTTACCTGTGTGGGTTAAATCCGGGTTATTTGACAACCTATGGCGGTGATGGTTCTGCTCAGGCAGAGCAGTGCTGATGCTCCTCATAAAGCTGTCGCTGCTGTGAAGGTTCTAGGTGACATCACAAATCCCTATGGTTACATACACAACAAAGCTGGGTTGTTGTTGTTTACACTCTGCAAGGCCTGTGGAAGTGAGTGACATCATAGCACTGTAGTTCTGAGGGTTCTAGATGGATGCAACAATCTCCTGTTGCTTCTATGAAGGCCATAATAGACGACATCACCAAACAGCTCCATAGTCACATACACAGCAAAGGAGAGATGTTGTTTACACCTAGTGATGTCAGTGGTATTGAGTGACATCACAGCACAGTGCTAAGGCTCCTGGGCCTGGACACAGCAGCGGCTGCAATATCTCAACGGAGAATACGTTTATATATATGTGTGTGTGTGCGCGTATATATATATATATATATATATATATATATATATATATATATTTCTCCGCCGAAATCACTTTTAAACCCATTTCCACCTTTTTTTCCCTTCTCTTCCTCTTACTTTTTTTTCACGTTTTTTTACGTTTTTCTCCTTTTCGCCTCTTTTCTGGGCGTATTATTCTTCTTTTTCTTCTTTTTTTTCGTCTAATGCATACCCCATCAGTGCAGCAATGCTTATTCAATACCGCCAGCAGATGGAGACACTGGGGGATAATTTTCTAAGGATTTATACTGATTTTTCCTGTCTGAATTTGTCGCACAGAAAGTTGCAGGCCAAATATGTGTGACATTTCTGCGACTTTAGCTTCTAGAGCATTTTTACAACATTATACATAGGTGCTGAATACATAAAAAGCGACTGTTCAGCGACAGACAAGTCGCATCGGCTGAAAGTAGGCCAGAATGTCAGTCCATGTTGGAGCAGGTTTAGATACAGTCTAAAGTATAGATCTCAAAGTCTGTGCACAGAATTTAGCAAGGGCCTCGCACCTTCTGATGCATCAGGTAGGTGCACAATAGCATAGCCTAACCCTCTGTACTTTGGTCTATATTGATGCGGGACATAGACAGCCAGCTGATGACCAATCCATTAGTGCAATGGATGGCTGGAAGCATTTGTCTTTGCCTTTGCAATACCACAGAAGCAATGCATGGTCAATGTACAGCAATGACACACCTGTGTGAACAGCCAGGAGACCCCCCCCATGTTATGTTACATAGTTACATAGTTAGTACGGTCGAAAAAAGACATATGTCCATCAAGTTCAACCAGGGAATTAAGGGGTAGGGGTGTGGCGCGATATTGGGGAAGGGATGAGATTTTATATTTCTTCATAAGCATTAATCTTATTTTGTCAATTAGGAACATTCAGCACCCACCCGCTATCAAGGCAGCTGCCTATCATGTCATGCCCTACCTGCACAGGTGTGCTGGCTACTCAAATGATCCAATTAAGGAGGCCATTTAGTCAGCAGCAGCAGAAGTCCTGTGCCTGGACGCTCCAACAGCGGCCAGACACAAGCAGAAGCAGAAGCAGCAGAAGCAGCAGCAGCACCACCTTTTGTTTTTTGGCTGCAGCAGCAGCAGCAAGGCCCACAGGGCTGGCTAGCTGGCTAGCCAGCAAGCAGGTAGCAATGAAAGTAGGAATCTTTCTTTTTAACCCTGTAAGGGGGTGGTGCACTGTACCCGAAGATACTGCCATATCGGGTCAATGCATAGGGCGACGGAAGCAAGCTTCGAAATCGGCCCCCGTTCTCAAAAATCCATTTAATATATGGTCCCCAGATAGGGGACGTATCAGATATTAAACTGATAAGAACAGATACTACACTTGATCTTAGCCAAAAGGCCGAGAAGCGATAACCGTGAAAGGGGCGGGCCCAACAAGGTCCCCTTCATGGGCACTATCACTGCTTGCTGTCAGGGAGGCTGCCAGACAATTTTCCATGCACACTCTGGGCTGGGGGGCAGTCAACCACCAGTACACACAGCAGAACCTAAACCCATACCATTATTGCTAAGCAGCAAGACAGGGGCCCATTGCACTCCCACGGGGCCTTTTTAAATGCAATCCATAACCCGGATTTGCCAGGAACCCTTCTTACTCCTCCTACTTGCATGTGACACTGGGCTTAGAATCTGCATAGGAAACACACACACAAGCACACACCTACCTTTGTTGCCTGCAGATGCCTCCTTGGCTGTCCCCAAACGGTATCAAACCAACACCCACGGGAAGCTGTAAGCATAGAGGACATGCCTGCACCCCATTGGACTTACCTGTGTGGGTTAAATCCGGGTTATTTGACAACCTATGGCGGTGATGGTTCTGCTCAGGCAGAGCAGTGCTGATGCTCCTCATAAAGCTGTCGCTGCTGTGAAGGTTCTAGGTGACATCACAAATCCCTATGGTTACATACACAACAAAGCTGGGTTGTTGTTGTTTACACTCTGCAAGGCCTGTGGAAGTGAGTGACATCATAGCACTGTAGTTCTGAGGGTTCTAGATGGATGCAACAATCTCCTGTTGCTTCTATGAAGGCCATAATAGACGACATCACCAAACAGCTCCATAGTCACATACACAGCAAAGGAGAGATGTTGTTTACACCTAGTGATGTCAGTGGTATTGAGTGACATCACAGCACAGTGCTAAGGCTCCTGGGCCTGGACACAGCAGCGGCTGCAATATCTCAACGGAGAATACGTTTATATATATGTGTGTGTGTGCGCGTATATATATATATATATATATATATATATATATATATATATATATATTTCTCCGCCGAAATCACTTTTAAACCCATTTCCACCTTTTTTTCCCTTCTCTTCCTCTTACTTTTTTTTCACGTTTTTTTTACGTTTTTCTCCTTTTCGCCTCTTTTCTGGGCGTATTATTCTTCTTTTTCTTCTTTTTTTTCGTCTAATGCATACCCCATCAGTGCAGCAATGCTTATTCAATACCGCCAGCAGATGGAGACACTGGGGGATAATTTTCTAAGGATTTATACTGATTTTTCCTGTCTGAATTTGTCGCACAGAAAGTTGCAGGCCAAATATGTGTGACATTTCTGCGACTTTAGCTTCTAGAGCATTTTTACAACATTATACATAGGTGCTGAATACATAAAAAGCGACTGTTCAGCGACAGACAAGTCGCATCGGCTGAAAGTAGGCCAGAATGTCAGTCCATGTTGGAGCAGGTTTAGATACAGTCTAAAGTATAGATCTCAAAGTCTGTGCACAGAATTTAGCAAGGGCCTCGCACCTTCTGATGCATCAGGTAGGTGCACAATAGCATAGCCTAACCCTCTGTACTTTGGTCTATATTGATGCGGGACATAGACAGCCAGCTGATGACCAATCCATTAGTGCAATGGATGGCTGGAAGCATTTGTCTTTGCCTTTGCAATACCACAGAAGCAATGCATGGTCAATGTACAGCAATGACACACCTGTGTGAACAGCCAGGAGACCCCCCCCATGTTATGTTACATAGTTACATAGTTAGTACGGTCGAAAAAAGACATATGTCCATCAAGTTCAACCAGGGAATTAAGGGGTAGGGGTGTGGCGCGATATTGGGGAAGGGATGAGATTTTATATTTCTTCATAAGCATTAATCTTATTTTGTCAATTAGGAACATTCAGCACCCACCCGCTATCAAGGCAGCTGCCTATCATGTCATGCCCTACCTGCACAGGTGTGCTGGCTACTCAAATGATCCAATTAAGGAGGCCATTTAGTCAGCAGCAGCAGAAGTCCTGTGCCTGGACGCTCCAACAGCGGCCAGACACAAGCAGAAGCAGAAGCAGCAGAAGCAGCAGCAGCACCACCTTTTGTTTTTTGGCTGCAGCAGCAGCAGCAAGGCCCACAGGGCTGGCTAGCTGGCTAGCCAGCAAGCAGGTAGCAATGAAAGTAGGAATCTTTCTTTTTAACCCTGTAAGGGGGTGGTGCACTGTACCCGAAGATACTGCCATATCGGGTCAATGCATAGGGCGACGGAAGCAAGCTTCGAAATCGGCCCCCGTTCTCAAAAATCCATTTAATATATGGTCCCCAGATAGGGGACGTATCAGATATTAAACTGATAAGAACAGATACTACACTTGATCTTAGCCAAAAGGCCGAGAAGCGATAACCGTGAAAGGGGCGGGCCCAACAAGGTCCCCTTCATGGGCACTATCACTGCTTGCTGTCAGGGAGGCTGCCAGACAATTTTCCATGCACACTCTGGGCTGGGGGGCAGTCAACCACCAGTACACACAGCAGAACCTAAACCCATACCATTATTGCTAAGCAGCAAGACAGGGGCCCATTGCACTCCCACGGGGCCTTTTTAAATGCAATCCATAACCCGGATTTGCCAGGAACCCTTCTTACTCCTCCTACTTGCATGTGACACTGGGCTTAGGATCTGCATAGGAAACACACACACAAGCACACACCTACCTTTGTTGCCTGCAGATGCCTCCTTGGCTGTCCCCAAACGGTATCAAACCAACACCCACGGGAAGCTGTAAGCATAGAGGACATGCCTGCACCCCATTGGACTTACCTGTGTGGGTTAAATCCGGGTTATTTGACAACCTATGGCGGTGATGGTTCTGCTCAGGCAGAGCAGTGCTGATGCTCCTCATAAAGCTGTCGCTGCTGTGAAGGTTCTAGGTGACATCACAAATCCCTATGGTTACATACACAACAAAGCTGGGTTGTTGTTTACACTCTGCAAGGCCTGTGGAAGTGAGTGACATCATAGCACTGTAGTTCTGAGGGTTCTAGATGGATGCAACAATCTCCTGTTGCTTCTATGAAGGCCATAATAGACGACATCACCAAACAGCTCCATAGTCACATACACAGCAAAGGAGAGATGTTGTTTACACCTAGTGATGTCAGTGGTATTGAGTGACATCACAGCACAGTGCTAAGGCTCCTGGGCCTGGACACAGCAGCGGCTGCAATATCTCAACGGAGAATACGTTTATATATATGTGTGTGTGTGCGCGTATATATATATATATATATATATATATATATATATATATATATATATATATATATTTCTCCGCCGAAATCACTTTTAAACCCATTTCCACCTTTTTTTCCCTTCTCTTCCTCTTACTTTTTTTTCACGTTTTTTTACGTTTTTCTCCTTTTCGCCTCTTTTCTGGGCGTATTATTCTTCTTTTTCTTCTTTTTTTTCGTCTAATGCATACCCCATCAGTGCAGCAATGCTTATTCAATACCGCCAGCAGATGGAGACACTGGGGGATAATTTTCTAAGGATTTATACTGATTTTTCCTGTCTGAATTTGTCGCACAGAAAGTTGCAGGCCAAATATGTGTGACATTTCTGCGACTTTAGCTTCTAGAGCATTTTTACAACATTATACATAGGTGCTGAATACATAAAAAGCGACTGTTCAGCGACAGACAAGTCGCATCGGCTGAAAGTAGGCCAGAATGTCAGTCCATGTTGGAGCAGGTTTAGATACAGTCTAAAGTATAGATCTCAAAGTCTGTGCACAGAATTTAGCAAGGGCCTCGCACCTTCTGATGCATCAGGTAGGTGCACAATAGCATAGCCTAACCCTCTGTACTTTGGTCTATATTGATGCGGGACATAGACAGCCAGCTGATGACCAATCCATTAGTGCAATGGATGGCTGGAAGCATTTGTCTTTGCCTTTGCAATACCACAGAAGCAATGCATGGTCAATGTACAGCAATGACACACCTGTGTGAACAGCCAGGAGACCCCCCCCATGTTATGTTACATAGTTACATAGTTAGTACGGTCGAAAAAAGACATATGTCCATCAAGTTCAACCAGGGAATTAAGGGGTAGGGGTGTGGCGCGATATTGGGGAAGGGATGAGATTTTATATTTCTTCATAAGCATTAATCTTATTTTGTCAATTAGGAACATTCAGCACCCACCCGCTATCAAGGCAGCTGCCTATCATGTCATGCCCTACCTGCACAGGTGTGCTGGCTACTCAAATGATCCAATTAAGGAGGCCATTTAGTCAGCAGCAGCAGAAGTCCTGTGCCTGGACGCTCCAACAGCGGCCAGACACAAGCAGAAGCAGAAGCAGCAGAAGCAGCAGCAGCACCACCTTTTGTTTTTTGGCTGCAGCAGCAGCAGCAAGGCCCACAGGGCTGGCTAGCTGGCTAGCCAGCAAGCAGGTAGCAATGAAAGTAGGAATCTTTCTTTTTAACCCTGTAAGGGGGTGGTGCACTGTACCCGAAGATACTGCCATATCGGGTCAATGCATAGGGCGACGGAAGCAAGCTTCGAAATCGGCCCCCGTTCTCAAAAATCCATTTAATATATGGTCCCCAGATAGGGGACGTATCAGATATTAAACTGATAAGAACAGATACTACACTTGATCTTAGCCAAAAGGCCGAGAAGCGATAACCGTGAAAGGGGCGGGCCCAACAAGGTCCCCTTCATGGGCACTATCACTGCTTGCTGTCAGGGAGGCTGCCAGACAATTTTCCATGCACACTCTGGGCTGGGGGGCAGTCAACCACCAGTACACACAGCAGAACCTAAACCCATACCATTATTGCTAAGCAGCAAGACAGGGGCCCATTGCACTCCCACGGGGCCTTTTTAAATGCAATCCATAACCCGGATTTGCCAGGAACCCTTCTTACTCCTCCTACTTGCATGTGACACTGGGCTTAGGATCTGCATAGGAAACACACACACAAGCACACACCTACCTTTGTTGCCTGCAGATGCCTCCTTGGCTGTCCCCAAACGGTATCAAACCAACACCCACGGGAAGCTGTAAGCATAGAGGACATGCCTGCACCCCATTGGACTTACCTGTGTGGGTTAAATCCGGGTTATTTGACAACCTATGGCGGTGATGGTTCTGCTCAGGCAGAGCAGTGCTGATGCTCCTCATAAAGCTGTCGCTGCTGTGAAGGTTCTAGGTGACATCACAAATCCCTATGGTTACATACACAACAAAGCTGGGTTGTTGTTGTTTACACTCTGCAAGGCCTGTGGAAGTGAGTGACATCATAGCACTGTAGTTCTGAGGGTTCTAGATGGATGCAACAATCTCCTGTTGCTTCTATGAAGGCCATAATAGACGACATCACCAAACAGCTCCATAGTCACATACACAGCAAAGGAGAGATGTTGTTTACACCTAGTGATGTCAGTGGTATTGAGTGACATCACAGCACAGTGCTAAGGCTCCTGGGCCTGGACACAGCAGCGGCTGCAATATCTCAACGGAGAATACGTTTATATATATGTGTGTGTGTGCGCGTATATATATATATATATATATATATATATATATATATATATATATATATTTCTCCGCCGAAATCACTTTTAAACCCATTTCCACCTTTTTTTCCCTTCTCTTCCTCTTACTTTTTTTTCACGTTTTTTTACGTTTTTCTCCTTTTCGCCTCTTTTCTGGGCGTATTATTCTTCTTTTTCTTCTTTTTTTTCGTCTAATGCATACCCCATCAGTGCAGCAATGCTTATTCAATACCGCCAGCAGATGGAGACACTGGGGGATAATTTTCTAAGGATTTATACTGATTTTTCCTGTCTGAATTTGTCGCACAGAAAGTTGCAGGCCAAATATGTGTGACATTTCTGCGACTTTAGCTTCTAGAGCATTTTTACAACATTATACATAGGTGCTGAATACATAAAAAGCGACTGTTCAGCGACAGACAAGTCGCATCGGCTGAAAGTAGGCCAGAATGTCAGTCCATGTTGGAGCAGGTTTAGATACAGTCTAAAGTATAGATCTCAAAGTCTGTGCACAGAATTTAGCAAGGGCCTCGCACCTTCTGATGCATCAGGTAGGTGCACAATAGCATAGCCTAACCCTCTGTACTTTGGTCTATATTGATGCGGGACATAGACAGCCAGCTGATGACCAATCCATTAGTGCAATGGATGGCTGGAAGCATTTGTCTTTGCCTTTGCAATACCACAGAAGCAATGCATGGTCAATGTACAGCAATGACACACCTGTGTGAACAGCCAGGAGACCCCCCCCATGTTATGTTACATAGTTACATAGTTAGTACGGTCGAAAAAAGACATATGTCCATCAAGTTCAACCAGGGAATTAAGGGGTAGGGGTGTGGCGCGATATTGGGGAAGGGATGAGATTTTATATTTCTTCATAAGCATTAATCTTATTTTGTCAATTAGGAACATTCAGCACCCACCCGCTATCAAGGCAGCTGCCTATCATGTCATGCCCTACCTGCACAGGTGTGCTGGCTACTCAAATGATCCAATTAAGGAGGCCATTTAGTCAGCAGCAGCAGAAGTCCTGTGCCTGGACGCTCCAACAGCGGCCAGACACAAGCAGAAGCAGAAGCAGCAGAAGCAGCAGCAGCACCACCTTTTGTTTTTTGGCTGCAGCAGCAGCAGCAAGGCCCACAGGGCTGGCTAGCTGGCTAGCCAGCAAGCAGGTAGCAATGAAAGTAGGAATCTTTCTTTTTAACCCTGTAAGGGGGTGGTGCACTGTACCCGAAGATACTGCCATATCGGGTCAATGCATAGGGCGACGGAAGCAAGCTTCGAAATCGGCCCCCGTTCTCAAAAATCCATTTAATATATGGTCCCCAGATAGGGGACGTATCAGATATTAAACTGATAAGAACAGATACTACACTTGATCTTAGCCAAAAGGCCGAGAAGCGATAACCGTGAAAGGGGCGGGCCCAACAAGGTCCCCTTCATGGGCACTATCACTGCTTGCTGTCAGGGAGGCTGCCAGACAATTTTCCATGCACACTCTGGGCTGGGGGGCAGTCAACCACCAGTACACACAGCAGAACCTAAACCCATACCATTATTGCTAAGCAGCAAGACAGGGGCCCATTGCACTCCCACGGGGCCTTTTTAAATGCAATCCATAACCCGGATTTGCCAGGAACCCTTCTTACTCCTCCTACTTGCATGTGACACTGGGCTTAGGATCTGCATAGGAAACACACACACAAGCACACACCTACCTTTGTTGCCTGCAGATGCCTCCTTGGCTGTCCCCAAACGGTATCAAACCAACACCCACGGGAAGCTGTAAGCATAGAGGACATGCCTGCACCCCATTGGACTTACCTGTGTGGGTTAAATCCGGGTTATTTGACAACCTATGGCGGTGATGGTTCTGCTCAGGCAGAGCAGTGCTGATGCTCCTCATAAAGCTGTCGCTGCTGTGAAGGTTCTAGGTGACATCACAAATCCCTATGGTTACATACACAACAAAGCTGGGTTGTTGTTTACACTCTGCAAGGCCTGTGGAAGTGAGTGACATCATAGCACTGTAGTTCTGAGGGTTCTAGATGGATGCAACAATCTCCTGTTGCTTCTATGAAGGCCATAATAGACGACATCACCAAACAGCTCCATAGTCACATACACAGCAAAGGAGAGATGTTGTTTACACCTAGTGATGTCAGTGGTATTGAGTGACATCACAGCACAGTGCTAAGGCTCCTGGGCCTGGACACAGCAGCGGCTGCAATATCTCAACGGAGAATACGTTTATATATATGTGTGTGTGTGCGCGTATATATATATATATATATATATATATATATATATATATATATATATATATATTTCTCCGCCGAAATCACTTTTAAACCCATTTCCACCTTTTTTTCCCTTCTCTTCCTCTTACTTTTTTTTCACGTTTTTTTACGTTTTTCTCCTTTTCGCCTCTTTTCTGGGCGTATTATTCTTCTTTTTCTTCTTTTTTTTCGTCTAATGCATACCCCATCAGTGCAGCAATGCTTATTCAATACCGCCAGCAGATGGAGACACTGGGGGATAATTTTCTAAGGATTTATACTGATTTTTCCTGTCTGAATTTGTCGCACAGAAAGTTGCAGGCCAAATATGTGTGACATTTCTGCGACTTTAGCTTCTAGAGCATTTTTACAACATTATACATAGGTGCTGAATACATAAAAAGCGACTGTTCAGCGACAGACAAGTCGCATCGGCTGAAAGTAGGCCAGAATGTCAGTCCATGTTGGAGCAGGTTTAGATACAGTCTAAAGTATAGATCTCAAAGTCTGTGCACAGAATTTAGCAAGGGCCTCGCACCTTCTGATGCATCAGGTAGGTGCACAATAGCATAGCCTAACCCTCTGTACTTTGGTCTATATTGATGCGGGACATAGACAGCCAGCTGATGACCAATCCATTAGTGCAATGGATGGCTGGAAGCATTTGTCTTTGCCTTTGCAATACCACAGAAGCAATGCATGGTCAATGTACAGCAATGACACACCTGTGTGAACAGCCAGGAGACCCCCCCCATGTTATGTTACATAGTTACATAGTTAGTACGGTCGAAAAAAGACATATGTCCATCAAGTTCAACCAGGGAATTAAGGGGTAGGGGTGTGGCGCGATATTGGGGAAGGGATGAGATTTTATATTTCTTCATAAGCATTAATCTTATTTTGTCAATTAGGAACATTCAGCACCCACCCGCTATCAAGGCAGCTGCCTATCATGTCATGCCCTACCTGCACAGGTGTGCTGGCTACTCAAATGATCCAATTAAGGAGGCCATTTAGTCAGCAGCAGCAGAAGTCCTGTGCCTGGACGCTCCAACAGCGGCCAGACACAAGCAGAAGCAGAAGCAGCAGAAGCAGCAGCAGCACCACCTTTTGTTTTTTGGCTGCAGCAGCAGCAGCAAGGCCCACAGGGCTGGCTAGCTGGCTAGCCAGCAAGCAGGTAGCAATGAAAGTAGGAATCTTTCTTTTTAACCCTGTAAGGGGGTGGTGCACTGTACCCGAAGATACTGCCATATCGGGTCAATGCATAGGGCGACGGAAGCAAGCTTCGAAATCGGCCCCCGTTCTCAAAAATCCATTTAATATATGGTCCCCAGATAGGGGACGTATCAGATATTAAACTGATAAGAACAGATACTACACTTGATCTTAGCCAAAAGGCCGAGAAGCGATAACCGTGAAAGGGGCGGGCCCAACAAGGTCCCCTTCATGGGCACTATCACTGCTTGCTGTCAGGGAGGCTGCCAGACAATTTTCCATGCACACTCTGGGCTGGGGGGCAGTCAACCACCAGTACACACAGCAGAACCTAAACCCATACCATTATTGCTAAGCAGCAAGACAGGGGCCCATTGCACTCCCACGGGGCCTTTTTAAATGCAATCCATAACCCGGATTTGCCAGGAACCCTTCTTACTCCTCCTACTTGCATGTGACACTGGGCTTAGGATCTGCATAGGAAACACACACACAAGCACACACCTACCTTTGTTGCCTGCAGATGCCTCCTTGGCTGTCCCCAAACGGTATCAAACCAACACCCACGGGAAGCTGTAAGCATAGAGGACATGCCTGCACCCCATTGGACTTACCTGTGTGGGTTAAATCCGGGTTATTTGACAACCTATGGCGGTGATGGTTCTGCTCAGGCAGAGCAGTGCTGATGCTCCTCATAAAGCTGTCGCTGCTGTGAAGGTTCTAGGTGACATCACAAATCCCTATGGTTACATACACAACAAAGCTGGGTTGTTGTTGTTTACACTCTGCAAGGCCTGTGGAAGTGAGTGACATCATAGCACTGTAGTTCTGAGGGTTCTAGATGGATGCAACAATCTCCTGTTGCTTCTATGAAGGCCATAATAGACGACATCACCAAACAGCTCCATAGTCACATACACAGCAAAGGAGAGATGTTGTTTACACCTAGTGATGTCAGTGGTATTGAGTGACATCACAGCACAGTGCTAAGGCTCCTGGGCCTGGACACAGCAGCGGCTGCAATATCTCAACGGAGAATACGTTTATATATATGTGTGTGTGTGCGCGTATATATATATATATATATATATATATATATATATATATATATATATATTTCTCCGCCGAAATCACTTTTAAACCCATTTCCACCTTTTTTTCCCTTCTCTTCCTCTTACTTTTTTTTCACGTTTTTTTACGTTTTTCTCCTTTTCGCCTCTTTTCTGGGCGTATTATTCTTCTTTTTCTTCTTTTTTTTCGTCTAATGCATACCCCATCAGTGCAGCAATGCTTATTCAATACCGCCAGCAGATGGAGACACTGGGGGATAATTTTCTAAGGATTTATACTGATTTTTCCTGTCTGAATTTGTCGCACAGAAAGTTGCAGGCCAAATATGTGTGACATTTCTGCGACTTTAGCTTCTAGAGCATTTTTACAACATTATACATAGGTGCTGAATACATAAAAAGCGACTGTTCAGCGACAGACAAGTCGCATCGGCTGAAAGTAGGCCAGAATGTCAGTCCATGTTGGAGCAGGTTTAGATACAGTCTAAAGTATAGATCTCAAAGTCTGTGCACAGAATTTAGCAAGGGCCTCGCACCTTCTGATGCATCAGGTAGGTGCACAATAGCATAGCCTAACCCTCTGTACTTTGGTCTATATTGATGCGGGACATAGACAGCCAGCTGATGACCAATCCATTAGTGCAATGGATGGCTGGAAGCATTTGTCTTTGCCTTTGCAATACCACAGAAGCAATGCATGGTCAATGTACAGCAATGACACACCTGTGTGAACAGCCAGGAGACCCCCCCCATGTTATGTTACATAGTTACATAGTTAGTACGGTCGAAAAAAGACATATGTCCATCAAGTTCAACCAGGGAATTAAGGGGTAGGGGTGTGGCGCGATATTGGGGAAGGGATGAGATTTTATATTTCTTCATAAGCATTAATCTTATTTTGTCAATTAGGAACATTCAGCACCCACCCGCTATCAAGGCAGCTGCCTATCATGTCATGCCCTACCTGCACAGGTGTGCTGGCTACTCAAATGATCCAATTAAGGAGGCCATTTAGTCAGCAGCAGCAGAAGTCCTGTGCCTGGACGCTCCAACAGCGGCCAGACACAAGCAGAAGCAGAAGCAGCAGAAGCAGCAGCAGCACCACCTTTTGTTTTTTGGCTGCAGCAGCAGCAGCAGCAAGGCCCACAGGGCTGGCTAGCTGGCTAGCCAGCAAGCAGGTAGCAATGAAAGTAGGAATCTTTCTTTTTAACCCTGTAAGGGGGTGGTGCACTGTACCCGAAGATACTGCCATATCGGGTCAATGCATAGGGCGACGGAAGCAAGCTTCGAAATCGGCCCCCGTTCTCAAAAATCCATTTAATATATGGTCCCCAGATAGGGGACGTATCAGATATTAAACTGATAAGAACAGATTTTTTTTTTTTTTTTTTTATCTAAAGCCGAGGAACGTGCTTTCGATTCACCCAAAGTGCAAGAAAAAGTGCAAACGTGTTACACTAAAAAAAACGTGCACAAAGGATGCGGTCTATCGCAAGCCCTTCTCCGATAGGAGAGAGGCCCCCCAACAAACCTTACCCTTCGCCTCCGGACCAAAGGGTACCTGCGAGGTTCCAGGTTCGATGTCCCTTTTCGCCGAAGCTACTAGGGGACCACAAATGCTCCCGGCATCCCCCTTGGCGTTAGCCAAGGTATCTGCCCGCAGAGCCGATTACGGTAGGTACCCTGCCAAACCAGGAGTACCCGGGGTGTTTGCAGGGAGGTGCGGAACCTAATGGCCACACACACCTCCCCTAGACCGCCAGGAGGGCTACCGCATCCTGACCAATCCTGTGAACACACAACACGCAAAAAGTGACACAGTGAGACAAAAAAAGAAATAAATAAGTGAATGTGTGCAGATATACTGCCCGGACATCCGGCCGGATCTATAAAAATTTCTCTGATCCTAGCCAGAAGGCCGGGAATCAAGAGGTGAGTGCCACAAGGTGAAGAGATTATGGTGCCCGTGCTTCAACTCAGTGAGTCTATTCTCCCAGTGAGTTTCGGCACCTCGGGGGTCACCACTCCCCGAGGCACAAAAGTACCTCGGCTCTAGACCCTCTCAGCCTCATGGCGAGACCCGGAGGGAACAGGTCACATCGGGGCAGCCGTCGAGCTGATTCCTCAGAACCAGCCCCGGAAAGCCCTGGTACACCTGCATCCTCCATGCAGCACCCATCCCCACCAGCATGAAAACTGATAAGAACAGATACTACACTTGATCTTAGCCAAAAGGCCGAGAAGCGATAACCGTGAAAGGGGCGGGCCCAACAAGGTCCCCTTCATGGGCACTATCACTGCTTGCTGTCAGGGAGGCTGCCAGACAATTTTCCATGCACACTCTGGGCTGGGGGGCAGTCAACCACCAGTACACACAGCAGAACCTAAACCCATACCATTATTGCTAAGCAGCAAGACAGGGGCCCATTGCACTCCCACGGGGCCTTTTTAAATGCAATCCATAACCCGGATTTGCCAGGAACCCTTCTTACTCCTCCTACTTGCATGTGACACTGGGCTTAGGATCTGCATAGGAAACACACACACAAGCACACACCTACCTTTGTTGCCTGCAGATGCCTCCTTGGCTGTCCCCAAACGGTATCAAACCAACACCCACGGGAAGCTGTAAGCATAGAGGACATGCCTGCACCCCATTGGACTTACCTGTGTGGGTTAAATCCGGGTTATTTGACAACCTATGGCGGTGATGGTTCTGCTCAGGCAGAGCAGTGCTGATGCTCCTCATAAAGCTGTCGCTGCTGTGAAGGTTCTAGGTGACATCACAAATCCCTATGGTTACATACACAACAAAGCTGGGTTGTTGTTGTTTACACTCTGCAAGGCCTGTGGAAGTGAGTGACATCATAGCACTGTAGTTCTGAGGGTTCTAGATGGATGCAACAATCTCCTGTTGCTTCTATGAAGGCCATAATAGACGACATCACCAAACAGCTCCATAGTCACATACACAGCAAAGGAGAGATGTTGTTTACACCTAGTGATGTCAGTGGTATTGAGTGACATCACAGCACAGTGCTAAGGCTCCTGGGCCTGGACACAGCAGCGGCTGCAATATCTCAACGGAGAATACGTTTATATATATGTGTGTGTGTGCGCGTATATATATATATATATATATATATATATATATATATATATATTTCTCCGCCGAAATCACTTTTAAACCCATTTCCACCTTTTTTTCCCTTCTCTTCCTCTTACTTTTTTTTCACGTTTTTTTACGTTTTTCTCCTTTTCGCCTCTTTTCTGGGCGTATTATTCTTCTTTTTCTTCTTTTTTTTCGTCTAATGCATACCCCATCAGTGCAGCAATGCTTATTCAATACCGCCAGCAGATGGAGACACTGGGGGATAATTTTCTAAGGATTTATACTGATTTTTCCTGTCTGAATTTGTCGCACAGAAAGTTGCAGGCCAAATATGTGTGACATTTCTGCGACTTTAGCTTCTAGAGCATTTTTACAACATTATACATAGGTGCTGAATACATAAAAAGCGACTGTTCAGCGACAGACAAGTCGCATCGGCTGAAAGTAGGCCAGAATGTCAGTCCATGTTGGAGCAGGTTTAGATACAGTCTAAAGTATAGATCTCAAAGTCTGTGCACAGAATTTAGCAAGGGCCTCGCACCTTCTGATGCATCAGGTAGGTGCACAATAGCATAGCCTAACCCTCTGTACTTTGGTCTATATTGATGCGGGACATAGACAGCCAGCTGATGACCAATCCATTAGTGCAATGGATGGCTGGAAGCATTTGTCTTTGCCTTTGCAATACCACAGAAGCAATGCATGGTCAATGTACAGCAATGACACACCTGTGTGAACAGCCAGGAGACCCCCCCCATGTTATGTTACATAGTTACATAGTTAGTACGGTCGAAAAAAGACATATGTCCATCAAGTTCAACCAGGGAATTAAGGGGTAGGGGTGTGGCGCGATATTGGGGAAGGGATGAGATTTTATATTTCTTCATAAGCATTAATCTTATTTTGTCAATTAGGAACATTCAGCACCCACCCGCTATCAAGGCAGCTGCCTATCATGTCATGCCCTACCTGCACAGGTGTGCTGGCTACTCAAATGATCCAATTAAGGAGGCCATTTAGTCAGCAGCAGCAGAAGTCCTGTGCCTGGACGCTCCAACAGCGGCCAGACACAAGCAGAAGCAGAAGCAGCAGAAGCAGCAGCAGCACCACCTTTTGTTTTTTGGCTGCAGCAGCAGCAGCAAGGCCCACAGGGCTGGCTAGCTGGCTAGCCAGCAAGCAGGTAGCAATGAAAGTAGGAATCTTTCTTTTTAACCCTGTAAGGGGGTGGTGCACTGTACCCGAAGATACTGCCATATCGGGTCAATGCATAGGGCGACGGAAGCAAGCTTCGAAATCGGCCCCCGTTCTCAAAAATCCATTTAATATATGGTCCCCAGATAGGGGACGTATCAGATATTAAACTGATAAGAACAGATACTACACTTGATCTTAGCCAAAAGGCCGAGAAGCGATAACCGTGAAAGGGGCGGGCCCAACAAGGTCCCCTTCATGGGCACTATCACTGCTTGCTGTCAGGGAGGCTGCCAGACAATTTTCCATGCACACTCTGGGCTGGGGGGCAGTCAACCACCAGTACACACAGCAGAACCTAAACCCATACCATTATTGCTAAGCAGCAAGACAGGGGCCCATTGCACTCCCACGGGGCCTTTTTAAATGCAATCCATAACCCGGATTTGCCAGGAACCCTTCTTACTCCTCCTACTTGCATGTGACACTGGGCTTAGGATCTGCATAGGAAACACACACACAAGCACACACCTACCTTTGTTGCCTGCAGATGCCTCCTTGGCTGTCCCCAAACGGTATCAAACCAACACCCACGGGAAGCTGTAAGCATAGAGGACATGCCTGCACCCCATTGGACTTACCTGTGTGGGTTAAATCCGGGTTATTTGACAACCTATGGCGGTGATGGTTCTGCTCAGGCAGAGCAGTGCTGATGCTCCTCATAAAGCTGTCGCTGCTGTGAAGGTTCTAGGTGACATCACAAATCCCTATGGTTACATACACAACAAAGCTGGGTTGTTGTTGTTTACACTCTGCAAGGCCTGTGGAAGTGAGTGACATCATAGCACTGTAGTTCTGAGGGTTCTAGATGGATGCAACAATCTCCTGTTGCTTCTATGAAGGCCATAATAGACGACATCACCAAACAGCTCCATAGTCACATACACAGCAAAGGAGAGATGTTGTTTACACCTAGTGATGTCAGTGGTATTGAGTGACATCACAGCACAGTGCTAAGGCTCCTGGGCCTGGACACAGCAGCGGCTGCAATATCTCAACGGAGAATACGTTTATATATATGTGTGTGTGTGCGCGTATATATATATATATATATATATATATATATATATATATATATTTCTCCGCCGAAATCACTTTTAAACCCATTTCCACCTTTTTTTCCCTTCTCTTCCTCTTACTTTTTTTTCACGTTTTTTTACGTTTTTCTCCTTTTCGCCTCTTTTCTGGGCGTATTATTCTTCTTTTTCTTCTTTTTTTTCGTCTAATGCATACCCCATCAGTGCAGCAATGCTTATTCAATACCGCCAGCAGATGGAGACACTGGGGGATAATTTTCTAAGGATTTATACTGATTTTTCCTGTCTGAATTTGTCGCACAGAAAGTTGCAGGCCAAATATGTGTGACATTTCTGCGACTTTAGCTTCTAGAGCATTTTTACAACATTATACATAGGTGCTGAATACATAAAAAGCGACTGTTCAGCGACAGACAAGTCGCATCGGCTGAAAGTAGGCCAGAATGTCAGTCCATGTTGGAGCAGGTTTAGATACAGTCTAAAGTATAGATCTCAAAGTCTGTGCACAGAATTTAGCAAGGGCCTCGCACCTTCTGATGCATCAGGTAGGTGCACAATAGCATAGCCTAACCCTCTGTACTTTGGTCTATATTGATGCGGGACATAGACAGCCAGCTGATGACCAATCCATTAGTGCAATGGATGGCTGGAAGCATTTGTCTTTGCCTTTGCAATACCACAGAAGCAATGCATGGTCAATGTACAGCAATGACACACCTGTGTGAACAGCCAGGAGACCCCCCCCATGTTATGTTACATAGTTACATAGTTAGTACGGTCGAAAAAAGACATATGTCCATCAAGTTCAACCAGGGAATTAAGGGGTAGGGGTGTGGCGCGATATTGGGGAAGGGATGAGATTTTATATTTCTTCATAAGCATTAATCTTATTTTGTCAATTAGGAACATTCAGCACCCACCCGCTATCAAGGCAGCTGCCTATCATGTCATGCCCTACCTGCACAGGTGTGCTGGCTACTCAAATGATCCAATTAAGGAGGCCATTTAGTCAGCAGCAGCAGAAGTCCTGTGCCTGGACGCTCCAACAGCGGCCAGACACAAGCAGAAGCAGAAGCAGCAGAAGCAGCAGCAGCACCACCTTTTGTTTTTTGGCTGCAGCAGCAGCAGCAAGGCCCACAGGGCTGGCTAGCTGGCTAGCCAGCAAGCAGGTAGCAATGAAAGTAGGAATCTTTCTTTTTAACCCTGTAAGGGGGTGGTGCACTGTACCCGAAGATACTGCCATATCGGGTCAATGCATAGGGCGACGGAAGCAAGCTTCGAAATTGGCCCCCGTTCTCAAAAATCCATTTAATATATGGTCCCCAGATAGGGGACGTATCAGATATTAAACTGATAAGAACAGATACTACACTTGATCTTAGCCAAAAGGCCGAGAAGCGATAACCGTGAAAGGGGCGGGCCCAACAAGGTCCCCTTCATGGGCACTATCACTGCTTGCTGTCAGGGAGGCTGCCAGACAATTTTCCATGCACACTCTGGGCTGGGGGGCAGTCAACCACCAGTACACACAGCAGAACCTAAACCCATACCATTATTGCTAAGCAGCAAGACAGGGGCCCATTGCACTCCCACGGGGCCTTTTTAAATGCAATCCATAACCCGGATTTGCCAGGAACCCTTCTTACTCCTCCTACTTGCATGTGACACTGGGCTTAGGATCTGCATAGGAAACACACACACAAGCACACACCTACCTTTGTTGCCTGCAGATGCCTCCTTGGCTGTCCCCAAACGGTATCAAACCAACACCCACGGGAAGCTGTAAGCATAGAGGACATGCCTGCACCCCATTGGACTTACCTGTGTGGGTTAAATCCGGGTTATTTGACAACCTATGGCGGTGATGGTTCTGCTCAGGCAGAGCAGTGCTGATGCTCCTCATAAAGCTGTCGCTGCTGTGAAGGTTCTAGGTGACATCACAAATCCCTATGGTTACATACACAACAAAGCTGGGTTGTTGTTGTTTACACTCTGCAAGGCCTGTGGAAGTGAGTGACATCATAGCACTGTAGTTCTGAGGGTTCTAGATGGATGCAACAATCTCCTGTTGCTTCTATGAAGGCCATAATAGACGACATCACCAAACAGCTCCATAGTCACATACACAGCAAAGGAGAGATGTTGTTTACACCTAGTGATGTCAGTGGTATTGAGTGACATCACAGCACAGTGCTAAGGCTCCTGGGCCTGGACACAGCAGCGGCTGCAATATCTCAACGGAGAATACGTTTATATATATGTGTGTGTGTGCGCGTATATATATATATATATATATATATATATATATATATATATTTCTCCGCCGAAATCACTTTTAAACCCATTTCCACCTTTTTTTCCCTTCTCTTCCTCTTACTTTTTTTTCACGTTTTTTTACGTTTTTCTCCTTTTCGCCTCTTTTCTGGGCGTATTATTCTTCTTTTTCTTCTTTTTTTTCGTCTAATGCATACCCCATCAGTGCAGCAATGCTTATTCAATACCGCCAGCAGATGGAGACACTGGGGGATAATTTTCTAAGGATTTATACTGATTTTTCCTGTCTGAATTTGTCGCACAGAAAGTTGCAGGCCAAATATGTGTGACATTTCTGCGACTTTAGCTTCTAGAGCATTTTTACAACATTATACATAGGTGCTGAATACATAAAAAGCGACTGTTCAGCGACAGACAAGTCGCATCGGCTGAAAGTAGGCCAGAATGTCAGTCCATGTTGGAGCAGGTTTAGATACAGTCTAAAGTATAGATCTCAAAGTCTGTGCACAGAATTTAGCAAGGGCCTCGCACCTTCTGATGCATCAGGTAGGTGCACAATAGCATAGCCTAACCCTCTGTACTTTGGTCTATATTGATGCGGGACATAGACAGCCAGCTGATGACCAATCCATTAGTGCAATGGATGGCTGGAAGCATTTGTCTTTGCCTTTGCAATACCACAGAAGCAATGCATGGTCAATGTACAGCAATGACACACCTGTGTGAACAGCCAGGAGACCCCCCCCATGTTATGTTACATAGTTACATAGTTAGTACGGTCGAAAAAAGACATATGTCCATCAAGTTCAACCAGGGAATTAAGGGGTAGGGGTGTGGCGCGATATTGGGGAAGGGATGAGATTTTATATTTCTTCATAAGCATTAATCTTATTTTGTCAATTAGGAACATTCAGCACCCACCCGCTATCAAGGCAGCTGCCTATCATGTCATGCCCTACCTGCACAGGTGTGCTGGCTACTCAAATGATCCAATTAAGGAGGCCATTTAGTCAGCAGCAGCAGAAGTGCTGTGCCTGGACGCTCCAACAGCGGCCAGACACAAGCAGAAGCAGAAGCAGCAGAAGCAGCAGCAGCACCACCTTTTGTTTTTTGGCTGCAGCAGCAGCAGCAAGGCCCACAGGGCTGGCTAGCTGGCTAGCCAGCAAGCAGGTAGCAATGAAAGTAGGAATCTTTCTTTTTAACCCTGTAAGGGGGTGGTGCACTGTACCCGAAGATACTGCCATATCGGGTCAATGCATAGGGCGACGGAAGCAAGCTTCGAAATCGGCCCCCGTTCTCAAAAATCCATTTAATATATGGTCCCCAGATAGGGGACGTATCAGATATTAAACTGATAAGAACAGATACTACACTTGATCTTAGCCAAAAGGCCGAGACGCGATAACCGTGAAAGGGGCGGGCCCAACAAGGTCCCCTTCATGGGCACTATCACTGCTTGCTGTCAGGGAGGCTGCCAGACAATTTTCCATGCACACTCTGGGCTGGGGGGCAGTCAACCACCAGTACACACAGCAGAACCTAAACCCATACCATTATTGCTAAGCAGCAAGACAGGGGCCCATTGCACTCCCACGGGGCCTTTTTAAATGCAATCCATAACCCGGATTTGCCAGGAACCCTTCTTACTCCTCCTACTTGCATGTGACACTGGGCTTAGGATCTGCATAGGAAACACACACAAGCACACACCTACCTTTGTTGCCTGCAGATGCCTCCTTGGCTGTCCCCAAACGGTATCAAACCAACACCCACGGGAAGCTGTAAGCATAGAGGACATGCCTGCACCCCATTGGACTTACCTGTGTGGGTTAAATCCGGGTTATTTGACAACCTATGGCGGTGATGGTTCTGCTCAGGCAGAGCAGTGCTGATGCTCCTCATAAAGCTGTCGCTGCTGTGAAGGTTCTAGGTGACATCACAAATCCCTATGGTTACATACACAACAAAGCTGGGTTGTTGTTGTTTACACTCTGCAAGGCCTGTGGAAGTGAGTGACATCATAGCACTGTAGTTCTGAGGGTTCTAGATGGATGCAACAATCTCCTGTTGCTTCTATGAAGGCCATAATAGACGACATCACCAAACAGCTCCATAGTCACATACACAGCAAAGGAGAGATGTTGTTTACACCTAGTGATGTCAGTGGTATTGAGTGACATCACAGCACAGTGCTAAGGCTCCTGGGCCTGGACACAGCAGCGGCTGCAATATCTCAACGGAGAATACGTTTATATATATGTGTGTGTGTGCGCGTATATATATATATATATATATATATATATATTTCTCCGCCGAAATCACTTTTAAACCCATTTCCACCTTTTTTTCCCTTCTCTTCCTCTTACTTTTTTTTCACGTTTTTTTACGTTTTTCTCCTTTTCGCCTCTTTTCTGGGCGTATTATTCTTCTTTTTCTTCTTTTTTTTCGTCTAATGCATACCCCATCAGTGCAGCAATGCTTATTCAATACCGCCAGCAGATGGAGACACTGGGGGATAATTTTCTAAGGATTTATACTGATTTTTCCTGTCTGAATTTGTCGCACAGAAAGTTGCAGGCCAAATATGTGTGACATTTCTGCGACTTTAGCTTCTAGAGCATTTTTACAACATTATACATAGGTGCTGAATACATAAAAAGCGACTGTTCAGCGACAGACAAGTCGCATCGGCTGAAAGTAGGCCAGAATGTCAGTCCATGTTGGAGCAGGTTTAGATACAGTCTAAAGTATAGATCTCAAAGTCTGTGCACAGAATTTAGCAAGGGCCTCGCACCTTCTGATGCATCAGGTAGGTGCACAATAGCATAGCCTAACCCTCTGTACTTTGGTCTATATTGATGCGGGACATAGACAGCCAGCTGATGACCAATCCATTAGTGCAATGGATGGCTGGAAGCATTTGTCTTTGCCTTTGCAATACCACAGAAGCAATGCATGGTCAATGTACAGCAATGACACACCTGTGTGAACAGCCAGGAGACCCCCCCCATGTTATGTTACATAGTTACATAGTTAGTACGGTCGAAAAAAGACATATGTCCATCAAGTTCAACCAGGGAATTAAGGGGTAGGGGTGTGGCGCGATATTGGGGAAGGGATGAGATTTTATATTTCTTCATAAGCATTAATCTTATTTTGTCAATTAGGAACATTCAGCACCCACCCGCTATCAAGGCAGCTGCCTATCATGTCATGCCCTACCTGCACAGGTGTGCTGGCTACTCAAATGATCCAATTAAGGAGGCCATTTAGTCAGCAGCAGCAGAAGTCCTGTGCCTGGACGCTCCAACAGCGGCCAGACACAAGCAGAAGCAGAAGCAGCAGAAGCAGCAGCAGCACCACCTTTTGTTTTTTGGCTGCAGCAGCAGCAGCAAGGCCCACAGGGCTGGCTAGCTGGCTAGCCAGCAAGCAGGTAGCAATGAAAGTAGGAATCTTTCTTTTTAACCCTGTAAGGGGGTGGTGCACTGTACCCGAAGATACTGCCATATCGGGTCAATGCATAGGGCGACGGAAGCAAGCTTCGAAATCGGCCCCCGTTCTCAAAAATCCATTTAATATATGGTCCCCAGATAGGGGACGTATCAGATATTAAACTGATAAGAACAGATACTACACTTGATCTTAGCCAAAAGGCCGAGAAGCGATAACCGTGAAAGGGGCGGGCCCAACAAGGTCCCCTTCATGGGCACTATCACTGCTTGCTGTCAGGGAGGCTGCCAGACAATTTTCCATGCACACTCTGGGCTGGGGGGCAGTCAACCACCAGTACACACAGCAGAACCTAAACCCATACCATTATTGCTAAGCAGCAAGACAGGGGCCCATTGCACTCCCACGGGGCCTTTTTAAATGCAATCCATAACCCGGATTTGCCAGGAACCCTTCTTACTCCTCCTACTTGCATGTGACACTGGGCTTAGGATCTGCATAGGAAACACACACACAAGCACACACCTACCTTTGTTGCCTGCAGATGCCTCCTTGGCTGTCCCCAAACGGTATCAAACCAACACCCACGGGAAGCTGTAAGCATAGAGGACATGCCTGCACCCCATTGGACTTACCTGTGTGGGTTAAATCCGGGTTATTTGACAACCTATGGCGGTGATGGTTCTGCTCAGGCAGAGCAGTGCTGATGCTCCTCATAAAGCTGTCGCTGCTGTGAAGGTTCTAGGTGACATCACAAATCCCTATGGTTACATACACAACAAAGCTGGGTTGTTGTTGTTTACACTCTGCAAGGCCTGTGGAAGTGAGTGACATCATAGCACTGTAGTTCTGAGGGTTCTAGATGGATGCAACAATCTCCTGTTGCTTCTATGAAGGCCATAATAGACGACATCACCAAACAGCTCCATAGTCACATACACAGCAAAGGAGAGATGTTGTTTACACCTAGTGATGTCAGTGGTATTGAGTGACATCACAGCACAGTGCTAAGGCTCCTGGGCCTGGACACAGCAGCGGCTGCAATATCTCAACGGAGAATACGTTTATATATATGTGTGTGTGTGCGCGTATATATATATATATATATATATATATATATATATATATATATATTTCTCCGCCGAAATCACTTTTAAACCCATTTCCACCTTTTTTTCCCTTCTCTTCCTCTTACTTTTTTTTCACGTTTTTTTACGTTTTTCTCCTTTTCGCCTCTTTTCTGGGCGTATTATTCTTCTTTTTCTTCTTTTTTTTCGTCTAATGCATACCCCATCAGTGCAGCAATGCTTATTCAATACCGCCAGCAGATGGAGACACTGGGGGATAATTTTCTAAGGATTTATACTGATTTTTCCTGTCTGAATTTGTCGCACAGAAAGTTGCAGGCCAAATATGTGTGACATTTCTGCGACTTTAGCTTCTAGAGCATTTTTACAACATTATACATAGGTGCTGAATACATAAAAAGCGACTGTTCAGCGACAGACAAGTCGCATCGGCTGAAAGTAGGCCAGAATGTCAGTCCATGTTGGAGCAGGTTTAGATACAGTCTAAAGTATAGATCTCAAAGTCTGTGCACAGAATTTAGCAAGGGCCTCGCACCTTCTGATGCATCAGGTAGGTGCACAATAGCATAGCCTAACCCTCTGTACTTTGGTCTATATTGATGCGGGACATAGACAGCCAGCTGATGACCAATCCATTAGTGCAATGGATGGCTGGAAGCATTTGTCTTTGCCTTTGCAATACCACAGAAGCAATGCATGGTCAATGTACAGCAATGACACACCTGTGTGAACAGCCAGGAGACCCCCCCCATGTTATGTTACATAGTTACATAGTTAGTACGGTCGAAAAAAGACATATGTCCATCAAGTTCAACCAGGGAATTAAGGGGTAGGGGTGTGGCGCGATATTGGGGAAGGGATGAGATTTTATATTTCTTCATAAGCATTAATCTTATTTTGTCAATTAGGAACATTCAGCACCCACCCGCTATCAAGGCAGCTGCCTATCATGTCATGCCCTACCTGCACAGGTGTGCTGGCTACTCAAATGATCCAATTAAGGAGGCCATTTAGTCAGCAGCAGCAGAAGTGCTGTGCCTGGACGCTCCAACAGCGGCCAGACACAAGCAGAAGCAGAAGCAGCAGAAGCAGCAGCAGCACCACCTTTTGTTTTTTGGCTGCAGCAGCAGCAGCAAGGCCCACAGGGCTGGCTAGCTGGCTAGCCAGCAAGCAGGTAGCAATGAAAGTAGGAATCTTTCTTTTTAACCCTGTAAGGGGGTGGTGCACTGTACCCGAAGATACTGCCATATCGGGTCAATGCATAGGGCGACGGAAGCAAGCTTCGAAATCGGCCCCCGTTCTCAAAAATCCATTTAATATATGGTCCCCAGATAGGGGACGTATCAGATATTAAACTGATAAGAACAGATACTACACTTGATCTTAGCCAAAAGGCCGAGACGCGATAACCGTGAAAGGGGCGGGCCCAACAAGGTCCCCTTCATGGGCACTATCACTGCTTGCTGTCAGGGAGGCTGCCAGACAATTTTCCATGCACACTCTGGGCTGGGGGGCAGTCAACCACCAGTACACACAGCAGAACCTAAACCCATACCATTATTGCTAAGCAGCAAGACAGGGGCCCATTGCACTCCCACGGGGCCTTTTTAAATGCAATCCATAACCCGGATTTGCCAGGAACCCTTCTTACTCCTCCTACTTGCATGTGACACTGGGCTTAGGATCTGCATAGGAAACACACACACAAGCACACACCTACCTTTGTTGCCTGCAGATGCCTCCTTGGCTGTCCCCAAACGGTATCAAACCAACACCCACGGGAAGCTGTAAGCATAGAGGACATGCCTGCACCCCATTGGACTTACCTGTGTGGGTTAAATCCGGGTTATTTGACAACCTATGGCGGTGATGGTTCTGCTCAGGCAGAGCAGTGCTGATGCTCCTCATAAAGCTGTCGCTGCTGTGAAGGTTCTAGGTGACATCACAAATCCCTATGGTTACATACACAACAAAGCTGGGTTGTTGTTGTTTACACTCTGCAAGGCCTGTGGAAGTGAGTGACATCATAGCACTGTAGTTCTGAGGGTTCTAGATGGATGCAACAATCTCCTGTTGCTTCTATGAAGGCCATAATAGACGACATCACCAAACAGCTCCATAGTCACATACACAGCAAAGGAGAGATGTTGTTTACACCTAGTGATGTCAGTGGTATTGAGTGACATCACAGCACAGTGCTAAGGCTCCTGGGCCTGGACACAGCAGCGGCTGCAATATCTCAACGGAGAATACGTTTATATATATGTGTGTGTGTGCGCGTATATATATATATATATATATATATATATATATATATATATATATTCTCCGCCGAAATCACTTTTAAACCCATTTCCACCTTTTTTTCCCTTCTCTTCCTCTTACTTTTTTTTCACGTTTTTTTACGTTTTTCTCCTTTTCGCCTCTTTTCTGGGCGTATTATTCTTCTTTTTCTTCTTTTTTTTCGTCTAATGCATACCCCATCAGTGCAGCAATGCTTATTCAATACCGCCAGCAGATGGAGACACTGGGGGATAATTTTCTAAGGATTTATACTGATTTTTCCTGTCTGAATTTGTCGCACAGAAAGTTGCAGGCCAAATATGTGTGACATTTCTGCGACTTTAGCTTCTAGAGCATTTTTACAACATTATACATAGGTGCTGAATACATAAAAAGCGACTGTTCAGCGACAGACAAGTCGCATCGGCTGAAAGTAGGCCAGAATGTCAGTCCATGTTGGAGCAGGTTTAGATACAGTCTAAAGTATAGATCTCAAAGTCTGTGCACAGAATTTAGCAAGGGCCTCGCACCTTCTGATGCATCAGGTAGGTGCACAATAGCATAGCCTAACCCTCTGTACTTTGGTCTATATTGATGCGGGACATAGACAGCCAGCTGATGACCAATCCATTAGTGCAATGGATGGCTGGAAGCATTTGTCTTTGCCTTTGCAATACCACAGAAGCAATGCATGGTCAATGTACAGCAATGACACACCTGTGTGAACAGCCAGGAGACCCCCCCCATGTTATGTTACATAGTTACATAGTTAGTACGGTCGAAAAAAGACATATGTCCATCAAGTTCAACCAGGGAATTAAGGGGTAGGGGTGTGGCGCGATATTGGGGAAGGGATGAGATTTTATATTTCTTCATAAGCATTAATCTTATTTTGTCAATTAGGAACATTCAGCACCCACCCGCTATCAAGGCAGCTGCCTATCATGTCATGCCCTACCTGCACAGGTGTGCTGGCTACTCAAATGATCCAATTAAGGAGGCCATTTAGTCAGCAGCAGCAGAAGTCCTGTGCCTGGACGCTCCAACAGCGGCCAGACACAAGCAGAAGCAGAAGCAGCAGAAGCAGCAGCAGCACCACCTTTTGTTTTTTGGCTGCAGCAGCAGCAGCAAGGCCCACAGGGCTGGCTAGCTGGCTAGCCAGCAAGCAGGTAGCAATGAAAGTAGGAATCTTTCTTTTTAACCCTGTAAGGGGGTGGTGCACTGTACCCGAAGATACTGCCATATCGGGTCAATGCATAGGGCGACGGAAGCAAGCTTCGAAATCGGCCCCCGTTCTCAAAAATCCATTTAATATATGGTCCCCAGATAGGGGACGTATCAGATATTAAACTGATAAGAACAGATACTACACTTGATCTTAGCCAAAAGGCCGAGAAGCGATAACCGTGAAAGGGGCGGGCCCAACAAGGTCCCCTTCATGGGCACTATCACTGCTTGCTGTCAGGGAGGCTGCCAGACAATTTTCCATGCACACTCTGGGCTGGGGGGCAGTCAACCACCAGTACACACAGCAGAACCTAAACCCATACCATTATTGCTAAGCAGCAAGACAGGGGCCCATTGCACTCCCACGGGGCCTTTTTAAATGCAATCCATAACCCGGATTTGCCAGGAACCCTTCTTACTCCTCCTACTTGCATGTGACACTGGGCTTAGGATCTGCATAGGAAACACACACACAAGCACACACCTACCTTTGTTGCCTGCAGATGCCTCCTTGGCTGTCCCCAAACGGTATCAAACCAACACCCACGGGAAGCTGTAAGCATAGAGGACATGCCTGCACCCCATTGGACTTACCTGTGTGGGTTAAATCCGGGTTATTTGACAACCTATGGCGGTGATGGTTCTGCTCAGGCAGAGCAGTGCTGATGCTCCTCATAAAGCTGTCGCTGCTGTGAAGGTTCTAGGTGACATCACAAATCCCTATGGTTACATACACAACAAAGCTGGGTTGTTGTTGTTTACACTCTGCAAGGCCTGTGGAAGTGAGTGACATCATAGCACTGTAGTTCTGAGGGTTCTAGATGGATGCAACAATCTCCTGTTGCTTCTATGAAGGCCATAATAGACGACATCACCAAACAGCTCCATAGTCACATACACAGCAAAGGAGAGATGTTGTTTACACCTAGTGATGTCAGTGGTATTGAGTGACATCACAGCACAGTGCTAAGGCTCCTGGGCCTGGACACAGCAGCGGCTGCAATATCTCAACGGAGAATACGTTTATATATATGTGTGTGTGTGCGCGTATATATATATATATATATATATATATATATATATATATATATATATTCTCCGCCGAAATCACTTTTAAACCCATTTCCACCTTTTTTTCCCTTCTCTTCCTCTTACTTTTTTTTCACGTTTTTTTACGTTTTTCTCCTTTTCGCCTCTTTTCTGGGCGTATTATTCTTCTTTTTCTTCTTTTTTTTCGTCTAATGCATACCCCATCAGTGCAGCAATGCTTATTCAATACCGCCAGCAGATGGAGACACTGGGGGATAATTTTCTAAGGATTTATACTGATTTTTCCTGTCTGAATTTGTCGCACAGAAAGTTGCAGGCCAAATATGTGTGACATTTCTGCGACTTTAGCTTCTAGAGCATTTTTACAACATTATACATAGGTGCTGAATACATAAAAAGCGACTGTTCAGCGACAGACAAGTCGCATCGGCTGAAAGTAGGCCAGAATGTCAGTCCATGTTGGAGCAGGTTTAGATACAGTCTAAAGTATAGATCTCAAAGTCTGTGCACAGAATTTAGCAAGGGCCTCGCACCTTCTGATGCATCAGGTAGGTGCACAATAGCATAGCCTAACCCTCTGTACTTTGGTCTATATTGATGCGGGACATAGACAGCCAGCTGATGACCAATCCATTAGTGCAATGGATGGCTGGAAGCATTTGTCTTTGCCTTTGCAATACCACAGAAGCAATGCATGGTGCAATGACACACCTGTGTGAACAGCCAGGAGACCCCCCCCATGTTATGTTACATAGTTACATAGTTAGTACGGTCGAAAAAAGACATATGTCCATCAAGTTCAACCAGGGAATTAAGGGGTAGGGGTGTGGCGCGATATTGGGGAAGGGATGAGATTTTATATTTCTTCATAAGCATTAATCTTATTTTGTCAATTAGGAACATTCAGCACCCACCCGCTATCAAGGCAGCTGCCTATCATGTCATGCCCTACCTGCACAGGTGTGCTGGCTACTCAAATGATCCAATTAAGGAGGCCATTTAGTCAGCAGCAGCAGAAGTCCTGTGCCTGGACGCTCCAACAGCGGCCAGACACAAGCAGAAGCAGCAGAAGCAGCAGCAGCACCACCTTTTGTTTTTTGGCTGCAGCAGCAGCAGCAAGGCCCACAGGGCTGGCTAGCTGGCTAGCCAGCAAGCAGGTAGCAATGAAAGTAGGAATCTTTCTTTTTAACCCTGTAAGGGGGTGGTGCACTGTACCCGAAGATACTGCCATATCGGGTCAATGCATAGGGCGACGGAAGCAAGCTTCGAAATCGGCCCCCGTTCTCAAAAATCCATTTAATATATGGTCCCCAGATAGGGGACGTATCAGATATTAAACTGATAAGAACAGATACTACACTTGATCTTAGCCAAAAGGCCGAGAAGCGATAACCGTGAAAGGGGCGGGCCCAACAAGGTCCCCTTCATGGGCACTATCACTGCTTGCTGTCAGGGAGGCTGCCAGACAATTTTCCATGCACACTCTGGGCTGGGGGGCAGTCAACCACCAGTACACACAGCAGAACCTAAACCCATACCATTATTGCTAAGCAGCAAGACAGGGGCCCATTGCACTCCCACGGGGCCTTTTTAAATGCAATCCATAACCCGGATTTGCCAGGAACCCTTCTTACTCCTCCTACTTGCATGTGACACTGGGCTTAGGATCTGCATAGGAAACACACACACAAGCACACACCTACCTTTGTTGCCTGCAGATGCCTCCTTGGCTGTCCCCAAACGGTATCAAACCAACACCCACGGGAAGCTGTAAGCATAGAGGACATGCCTGCACCCCATTGGACTTACCTGTGTGGGTTAAATCCGGGTTATTTGACAACCTATGGCGGTGATGGTTCTGCTCAGGCAGAGCAGTGCTGATGCTCCTCATAAAGCTGTCGCTGCTGTGAAGGTTCTAGGTGACATCACAAATCCCTATGGTTACATACACAACAAAGCTGGGTTGTTGTTGTTTACACTCTGCAAGGCCTGTGGAAGTGAGTGACATCATAGCACTGTAGTTCTGAGGGTTCTAGATGGATGCAACAATCTCCTGTTGCTTCTATGAAGGCCATAATAGACGACATCACCAAACAGCTCCATAGTCACATACACAGCAAAGGAGAGATGTTGTTTACACCTAGTGATGTCAGTGGTATTGAGTGACATCACAGCACAGTGCTAAGGCTCCTGGGCCTGGACACAGCAGCGGCTGCAATATCTCAACGGAGAATACGTTTATATATATGTGTGTGTGTGCGCGTATATATATATATATATATATATATATATATATATATATATATATTCTCCGCCGAAATCACTTTTAAACCCATTTCCACCTTTTTTTCCCTTCTCTTCCTCTTACTTTTTTTTCACGTTTTTTTACGTTTTTCTCCTTTTCGCCTCTTTTCTGGGCGTATTATTCTTCTTTTTCTTCTTTTTTTTCGTCTAATGCATACCCCATCAGTGCAGCAATGCTTATTCAATACCGCCAGCAGATGGAGACACTGGGGGATAATTTTCTAAGGATTTATACTGATTTTTCCTGTCTGAATTTGTCGCACAGAAAGTTGCAGGCCAAATATGTGTGACATTTCTGCGACTTTAGCTTCTAGAGCATTTTTACAACATTATACATAGGTGCTGAATACATAAAAAGCGACTGTTCAGCGACAGACAAGTCGCATCGGCTGAAAGTAGGCCAGAATGTCAGTCCATGTTGGAGCAGGTTTAGATACAGTCTAAAGTATAGATCTCAAAGTCTGTGCACAGAATTTAGCAAGGGCCTCGCACCTTCTGATGCATCAGGTAGGTGCACAATAGCATAGCCTAACCCTCTGTACTTTGGTCTATATTGATGCGGGACATAGACAGCCAGCTGATGACCAATCCATTAGTGCAATGGATGGCTGGAAGCATTTGTCTTTGCCTTTGCAATACCACAGAAGCAATGCATGGTCAATGTACAGCAATGACACACCTGTGTGAACAGCCAGGAGACCCCCCCCATGTTATGTTACATAGTTACATAGTTAGTACGGTCGAAAAAAGACATATGTCCATCAAGTTCAACCAGGGAATTAAGGGGTAGGGGTGTGGCGCGATATTGGGGAAGGGATGAGATTTTATATTTCTTCATAAGCATTAATCTTATTTTGTCAATTAGGAACATTCAGCACCCACCCGCTATCAAGGCAGCTGCCTATCATGTCATGCCCTACCTGCACAGGTGTGCTGGCTACTCAAATGATCCAATTAAGGAGGCCATTTAGTCAGCAGCAGCAGAAGTCCTGTGCCTGGACGCTCCAACAGCGGCCAGACACAAGCAGAAGCAGAAGCAGCAGAAGCAGCAGCAGCACCACCTTTTGTTTTTTGGCTGCAGCAGCAGCAGCAAGGCCCACAGGGCTGGCTAGCTGGCTAGCCAGCAAGCAGGTAGCAATGAAAGTAGGAATCTTTCTTTTTAACCCTGTAAGGGGGTGGTGCACTGTACCCGAAGATACTGCCATATCGGGTCAATGCATAGGGCGACGGAAGCAAGCTTCGAAATCGGCCCCCGTTCTCAAAAATCCATTTAATATATGGTCCCCAGATAGGGGACGTATCAGATATTAAACTGATAAGAACAGATACTACACTTGATCTTAGCCAAAAGGCCGAGAAGCGATAACCGTGAAAGGGGCGGGCCCAACAAGGTCCCCTTCATGGGCACTATCACTGCTTGCTGTCAGGGAGGCTGCCAGACAATTTTCCATGCACACTCTGGGCTGGGGGGCAGTCAACCACCAGTACACACAGCAGAACCTAAACCCATACCATTATTGCTAAGCAGCAAGACAGGGGCCCATTGCACTCCCACGGGGCCTTTTTAAATGCAATCCATAACCCGGATTTGCCAGGAACCCTTCTTACTCCTCCTACTTGCATGTGACACTGGGCTTAGGATCTGCATAGGAAACACACACACAAGCACACACCTACCTTTGTTGCCTGCAGATGCCTCCTTGGCTGTCCCCAAACGGTATCAAACCAACACCCACGGGAAGCTGTAAGCATAGAGGACATGCCTGCACCCCATTGGACTTACCTGTGTGGGTTAAATCCGGGTTATTTGACAACCTATGGCGGTGATGGTTCTGCTCAGGCAGAGCAGTGCTGATGCTCCTCATAAAGCTGTCGCTGCTGTGAAGGTTCTAGGTGACATCACAAATCCCTATGGTTACATACACAACAAAGCTGGGTTGTTGTTGTTTACACTCTGCAAGGCCTGTGGAAGTGAGTGACATCATAGCACTGTAGTTCTGAGGGTTCTAGATGGATGCAACAATCTCCTGTTGCTTCTATGAAGGCCATAATAGACGACATCACCAAACAGCTCCATAGTCACATACACAGCAAAGGAGAGATGTTGTTTACACCTAGTGATGTCAGTGGTATTGAGTGACATCACAGCACAGTGCTAAGGCTCCTGGGCCTGGACACAGCAGCGGCTGCAATATCTCAACGGAGAATACGTTTATATATATGTGTGTGTGTGCGCGTATATATATATATATATATATATATATATATATATATATATATATTTCTCCGCCGAAATCACTTTTAAACCCATTTCCACCTTTTTTTCCCTTCTCTTCCTCTTACTTTTTTTTCACGTTTTTTTACGTTTTTCTCCTTTTCGCCTCTTTTCTGGGCGTATTATTCTTCTTTTTCTTCTTTTTTTTCGTCTAATGCATACCCCATCAGTGCAGCAATGCTTATTCAATACCGCCAGCAGATGGAGACACTGGGGGATAATTTTCTAAGGATTTATACTGATTTTTCCTGTCTGAATTTGTCGCACAGAAAGTTGCAGGCCAAATATGTGTGACATTTCTGCGACTTTAGCTTCTAGAGCATTTTTACAACATTATACATAGGTGCTGAATACATAAAAAGCGACTGTTCAGCGACAGACAAGTCGCATCGGCTGAAAGTAGGCCAGAATGTCAGTCCATGTTGGAGCAGGTTTAGATACAGTCTAAAGTATAGATCTCAAAGTCTGTGCACAGAATTTAGCAAGGGCCTCGCACCTTCTGATGCATCAGGTAGGTGCACAATAGCATAGCCTAACCCTCTGTACTTTGGTCTATATTGATGCGGGACATAGACAGCCAGCTGATGACCAATCCATTAGTGCAATGGATGGCTGGAAGCATTTGTCTTTGCCTTTGCAATACCACAGAAGCAATGCATGGTCAATGTACAGCAATGACACACCTGTGTGAACAGCCAGGAGACCCCCCCCATGTTATGTTACATAGTTACATAGTTAGTACGGTCGAAAAAAGACATATGTCCATCAAGTTCAACCAGGGAATTAAGGGGTAGGGGTGTGGCGCGATATTGGGGAAGGGATGAGATTTTATATTTCTTCATAAGCATTAATCTTATTTTGTCAATTAGGAACATTCAGCACCCACCCGCTATCAAGGCAGCTGCCTATCATGTCATGCCCTACCTGCACAGGTGTGCTGGCTACTCAAATGATCCAATTAAGGAGGCCATTTAGTCAGCAGCAGCAGAAGTCCTGTGCCTGGACGCTCCAACAGCGGCCAGACACAAGCAGAAGCAGAAGCAGCAGAAGCAGCAGCAGCACCACCTTTTGTTTTTTGGCTGCAGCAGCAGCAGCAAGGCCCACAGGGCTGGCTAGCTGGCTAGCCAGCAAGCAGGTAGCAATGAAAGTAGGAATCTTTCTTTTTAACCCTGTAAGGGGGTGGTGCACTGTACCCGAAGATACTGCCATATCGGGTCAATGCATAGGGCGACGGAAGCAAGCTTCGAAATCGGCCCCCGTTCTCAAAAATCCATTTAATATATGGTCCCCAGATAGGGGACGTATCAGATATTAAACTGATAAGAACAGATACTACACTTGATCTTAGCCAAAAGGCCGAGAAGCGATAACCGTGAAAGGGGCGGGCCCAACAAGGTCCCCTTCATGGGCACTATCACTGCTTGCTGTCAGGGAGGCTGCCAGACAATTTTCCATGCACACTCTGGGCTGGGGGGCAGTCAACCACCAGTACACACAGCAGAACCTAAACCCATACCATTATTGCTAAGCAGCAAGACAGGGGCCCATTGCACTCCCACGGGGCCTTTTTAAATGCAATCCATAACCCGGATTTGCCAGGAACCCTTCTTACTCCTCCTACTTGCATGTGACACTGGGCTTAGGATCTGCATAGGAAACACACACACAAGCACACACCTACCTTTGTTGCCTGCAGATGCCTCCTTGGCTGTCCCCAAACGGTATCAAACCAACACCCACGGGAAGCTGTAAGCATAGAGGACATGCCTGCACCCCATTGGACTTACCTGTGTGGGTTAAATCCGGGTTATTTGACAACCTATGGCGGTGATGGTTCTGCTCAGGCAGAGCAGTGCTGATGCTCCTCATAAAGCTGTCGCTGCTGTGAAGGTTCTAGGTGACATCACAAATCCCTATGGTTACATACACAACAAAGCTGGGTTGTTGTTGTTTACACTCTGCAAGGCCTGTGGAAGTGAGTGACATCATAGCACTGTAGTTCTGAGGGTTCTAGATGGATGCAACAATCTCCTGTTGCTTCTATGAAGGCCATAATAGACGACATCACCAAACAGCTCCATAGTCACATACACAGCAAAGGAGAGATGTTGTTTACACCTAGTGATGTCAGTGGTATTGAGTGACATCACAGCACAGTGCTAAGGCTCCTGGGCCTGGACACAGCAGCGGCTGCAATATCTCAACGGAGAATACGTTTATATATATGTGTGTGTATATATATTTCTCCGCCGAAATCACTTTTAAACCCATTTCCACCTTTTTTTCCCTTCTCTTCCTCTTACTTTTTTTTCACGTTTTTTTACGTTTTTCTCCTTTTCGCCTCTTTTCTGGGCGTATTATTCTTCTTTTTCTTCTTTTTTTTCGTCTAATGCATACCCCATCAGTGCAGCAATGCTTATTCAATACCGCCAGCAGATGGAGACACTGGGGGATAATTTTCTAAGGATTTATACTGATTTTTCCTGTCTGAATTTGTCGCACAGAAAGTTGCAGGCCAAATATGTGTGACATTTCTGCGACTTTAGCTTCTAGAGCATTTTTACAACATTATACATAGGTGCTGAATACATAAAAAGCGACTGTTCAGCGACAGACAAGTCGCATCGGCTGAAAGTAGGCCAGAATGTCAGTCCATGTTGGAGCAGGTTTAGATACAGTCTAAAGTATAGATCTCAAAGTCTGTGCACAGAATTTAGCAAGGGCCTCGCACCTTCTGATGCATCAGGTAGGTGCACAATAGCATAGCCTAACCCTCTGTACTTTGGTCTATATTGATGCGGGACATAGACAGCCAGCTGATGACCAATCCATTAGTGCAATGGATGGCTGGAAGCATTTGTCTTTGCCTTTGCAATACCACAGAAGCAATGCATGGTCAATGTACAGCAATGACACACCTGTGTGAACAGCCAGGAGACCCCCCCCATGTTATGTTACATAGTTACATAGTTAGTACGGTCGAAAAAAGACATATGTCCATCAAGTTCAACCAGGGAATTAAGGGGTAGGGGTGTGGCGCGATATTGGGGAAGGGATGAGATTTTATATTTCTTCATAAGCATTAATCTTATTTTGTCAATTAGGAACATTCAGCACCCACCCGCTATCAAGGCAGCTGCCTATCATGTCATGCCCTACCTGCACAGGTGTGCTGGCTACTCAAATGATCCAATTAAGGAGGCCATTTAGTCAGCAGCAGCAGAAGTCCTGTGCCTGGACGCTCCAACAGCGGCCAGACATAAGCAGAAGCAGAAGCAGCAGAAGCAGCAGCAGCACCACCTTTTGTTTTTTGGCTGCAGCAGCAGCAGCAAGGCCCACAGGGCTGGCTAGCTGGCTAGCCAGCAAGCAGGTAGCAATGAAAGTAGGAATCTTTCTTTTTAACCCTGTAAGGGGGTGGTGCACTGTACCCGAAGATACTGCCATATCGGGTCAATGCATAGGGCGACGGAAGCAAGCTTCGAAATCGGCCCCCGTTCTCAAAAATCCATTTAATATATGGTCCCCAGATAGGGGACGTATCAGATATTAAACTGATAAGAACAGATACTACACTTGATCTTAGCCAAAAGGCCGAGAAGCGATAACCGTGAAAGGGGCGGGCCCAACAAGGTCCCCTTCATGGGCACTATCACTGCTTGCTGTCAGGGAGGCTGCCAGACAATTTTCCATGCACACTCTGGGCTGGGGGGCAGTCAACCACCAGTACACACAGCAGAACCTAAACCCATACCATTATTGCTAAGCAGCAAGACAGGGGCCCATTGCACTCCCACGGGGCCTCCTTTTTAAATGCAATCCATAACCCGGATTTGCCAGGAACCCTTCTTACTCCTCCTACTTGCATGTGACACTGGGCTTAGGATCTGCATAGGAAACACACACACAAGCACACACCTACCTTTGTTGCCTGCAGATGCCTCCTTGGCTGTCCCCAAACGGTATCAAACCAACACCCACGGGAAGCTGTAAGCATAGAGGACATGCCTGCACCCCATTGGACTTACCTGTGTGGGTTAAATCCGGGTTATTTGACAACCTATGGCGGTGATGGTTCTGCTCAGGCAGAGCAGTGCTGATGCTCCTCATAAAGCTGTCGCTGCTGTGAAGGTTCTAGGTGACATCACAAATCCCTATGGTTACATACACAACAAAGCTGGGTTGTTGTTGTTTACACTCTGCAAGGCCTGTGGAAGTGAGTGACATCATAGCACTGTAGTTCTGAGGGTTCTAGATGGATGCAACAATCTCCTGTTGCTTCTATGAAGGCCATAATAGACGACATCACCAAACAGCTCCATAGTCACATACACAGCAAAGGAGAGATGTTGTTTACACCTAGTGATGTCAGTGGTATTGAGTGACATCACAGCACAGTGCTAAGGCTCCTGGGCCTGGACACAGCAGCGGCTGCAATATCTCAACGGAGAATACGTTTATATATATGTGTGTGTGTGCGCGTATATATATATATATATATATATATATATATATATATATTTCTCCGCCGAAATCACTTTTAAACCCATTTCCACCTTTTTTTCCCTTCTCTTCCTCTTACTTTTTTTTCACGTTTTTTTACGTTTTTCTCCTTTTCGCCTCTTTTCTGGGCGTATTATTCTTCTTTTTCTTCTTTTTTTTCGTCTAATGCATACCCCATCAGTGCAGCAATGCTTATTCAATACCGCCAGCAGATGGAGACACTGGGGGATAATTTTCTAAGGATTTATACTGATTTTTCCTGTCTGAATTTGTCGCACAGAAAGTTGCAGGCCAAATATGTGTGACATTTCTGCGACTTTAGCTTCTAGAGCATTTTTACAACATTATACATAGGTGCTGAATACATAAAAAGCGACTGTTCAGCGACAGACAAGTCGCATCGGCTGAAAGTAGGCCAGAATGTCAGTCCATGTTGGAGCAGGTTTAGATACAGTCTAAAGTATAGATCTCAAAGTCTGTGCACAGAATTTAGCAAGGGCCTCGCACCTTCTGATGCATCAGGTAGGTGCACAATAGCATAGCCTAACCCTCTGTACTTTGGTCTATATTGATGCGGGACATAGACAGCCAGCTGATGACCAATCCATTAGTGCAATGGATGGCTGGAAGCATTTGTCTTTGCCTTTGCAATACCACAGAAGCAATGCATGGTCAATGTACAGCAATGACACACCTGTGTGAACAGCCAGGAGACCCCCCCCATGTTATGTTACATAGTTACATAGTTAGTACGGTCGAAAAAAGACATATGTCCATCAAGTTCAACCAGGGAATTAAGGGGTAGGGGTGTGGCGCGATATTGGGGAAGGGATGAGATTTTATATTTCTTCATAAGCATTAATCTTATTTTGTCAATTAGGAACATTCAGCACCCACCCGCTATCAAGGCAGCTGCCTATCATGTCATGCCCTACCTGCACAGGTGTGCTGGCTACTCAAATGATCCAATTAAGGAGGCCATTTAGTCAGCAGCAGCAGAAGTCCTGTGCCTGGACGCTCCAACAGCGGCCAGACACAAGCAGAAGCAGAAGCAGCAGAAGCAGCAGCAGCACCACCTTTTGTTTTTTGGCTGCAGCAGCAGCAGCAAGGCCCACAGGGCTGGCTAGCTGGCTAGCCAGCAAGCAGGTAGCAATGAAAGTAGGAATCTTTCTTTTTAACCCTGTAAGGGGGTGGTGCACTGTACCCGAAGATACTGCCATATCGGGTCAATGCATAGGGCGACGGAAGCAAGCTTCGAAATCGGCCCCCGTTCTCAAAAATCCATTTAATATATGGTCCCCAGATAGGGGACGTATCAGATATTAAACTGATAAGAACAGATACTACACTTGATCTTAGCCAAAAGGCCGAGAAGCGATAACCGTGAAAGGGGCGGGCCCAACAAGGTCCCCTTCATGGGCACTATCACTGCTTGCTGTCAGGGAGGCTGCCAGACAATTTTCCATGCACACTCTGGGCTGGGGGGCAGTCAACCACCAGTACACACAGCAGAACCTAAACCCATACCATTATTGCTAAGCAGCAAGACAGGGGCCCATTGCACTCCCACGGGGCCTTTTTAAATGCAATCCATAACCCGGATTTGCCAGGAACCCTTCTTACTCCTCCTACTTGCATGTGACACTGGGCTTAGGATCTGCATAGGAAACACACACACAAGCACACACCTACCTTTGTTGCCTGCAGATGCCTCCTTGGCTGTCCCCAAACGGTATCAAACCAACACCCACGGGAAGCTGTAAGCATAGAGGACATGCCTGCACCCCATTGGACTTACCTGTGTGGGTTAAATCCGGGTTATTTGACAACCTATGGCGGTGATGGTTCTGCTCAGGCAGAGCAGTGCTGATGCTCCTCATAAAGCTGTCGCTGCTGTGAAGGTTCTAGGTGACATCACAAATCCCTATGGTTACATACACAACAAAGCTGGGTTGTTGTTGTTTACACTCTGCAAGGCCTGTGGAAGTGAGTGACATCATAGCACTGTAGTTCTGAGGGTTCTAGATGGATGCAACAATCTCCTGTTGCTTCTATGAAGGCCATAATAGACGACATCACCAAACAGCTCCATAGTCACATACACAGCAAAGGAGAGATGTTGTTTACACCTAGTGATGTCAGTGGTATTGAGTGACATCACAGCACAGTGCTAAGGCTCCTGGGCCTGGACACAGCAGCGGCTGCAATATCTCAACGGAGAATACGTTTATATATATGTGTGTGTGTGCGCGTATATATATATATATATATATATATATATATATATATATATATATTTCTCCGCCGAAATCACTTTTAAACCCATTTCCACCTTTTTTTCCCTTCTCTTCCTCTTACTTTTTTTTCACGTTTTTTTACGTTTTTCTCCTTTTCGCCTCTTTTCTGGGCGTATTATTCTTCTTTTTCTTCTTTTTTTTCGTCTAATGCATACCCCATCAGTGCAGCAATGCTTATTCAATACCGCCAGCAGATGGAGACACTGGGGGATAATTTTCTAAGGATTTATACTGATTTTTCCTGTCTGAATTTGTCGCACAGAAAGTTGCAGGCCAAATATGTGTGACATTTCTGCGACTTTAGCTTCTAGAGCATTTTTACAACATTATACATAGGTGCTGAATACATAAAAAGCGACTGTTCAGCGACAGACAAGTCGCATCGGCTGAAAGTAGGCCAGAATGTCAGTCCATGTTGGAGCAGGTTTAGATACAGTCTAAAGTATAGATCTCAAAGTCTGTGCACAGAATTTAGCAAGGGCCTCGCACCTTCTGATGCATCAGGTAGGTGCACAATAGCATAGCCTAACCCTCTGTACTTTGGTCTATATTGATGCGGGACATAGACAGCCAGCTGATGACCAATCCATTAGTGCAATGGATGGCTGGAAGCATTTGTCTTTGCCTTTGCAATACCACAGAAGCAATGCATGGTCAATGTACAGCAATGACACACCTGTGTGAACAGCCAGGAGACCCCCCCCATGTTATGTTACATAGTTACATAGTTAGTACGGTCGAAAAAAGACATATGTCCATCAAGTTCAACCAGGGAATTAAGGGGTAGGGGTGTGGCGCGATATTGGGGAAGGGATGAGATTTTATATTTCTTCATAAGCATTAATCTTATTTTGTCAATTAGGAACATTCAGCACCCACCCGCTATCAAGGCAGCTGCCTATCATGTCATGCCCTACCTGCACAGGTGTGCTGGCTACTCAAATGATCCAATTAAGGAGGCCATTTAGTCAGCAGCAGCAGAAGTCCTGTGCCTGGACGCTCCAACAGCGGCCAGACACAAGCAGAAGCAGAAGCAGCAGAAGCAGCAGCAGCACCACCTTTTGTTTTTTGGCTGCAGCAGCAGCAGCAAGGCCCACAGGGCTGGCTAGCTGGCTAGCCAGCAAGCAGGTAGCAATGAAAGTAGGAATCTTTCTTTTTAACCCTGTAAGGGGGTGGTGCACTGTACCCGAAGATACTGCCATATCGGGTCAATGCATAGGGCGACGGAAGCAAGCTTCGAAATCGGCCCCCGTTCTCAAAAATCCATTTAATATATGGTCCCCAGATAGGGGACGTATCAGATATTAAACTGATAAGAACAGATACTACACTTGATCTTAGCCAAAAGGCCGAGAAGCGATAACCGTGAAAGGGGCGGGCCCAACAAGGTCCCCTTCATGGGCACTATCACTGCTTGCTGTCAGGGAGGCTGCCAGACAATTTTCCATGCACACTCTGGGCTGGGGGGCAGTCAACCACCAGTACACACAGCAGAACCTAAACCCATACCATTATTGCTAAGCAGCAAGACAGGGGCCCATTGCACTCCCACGGGGCCTTTTTAAATGCAATCCATAACCCGGATTTGCCAGGAACCCTTCTTACTCCTCCTACTTGCATGTGACACTGGGCTTAGGATCTGCATAGGAAACACACACACAAGCACACACCTACCTTTGTTGCCTGCAGATGCCTCCTTGGCTGTCCCCAAACGGTATCAAACCAACACCCACGGGAAGCTGTAAGCATAGAGGACATGCCTGCACCCCATTGGACTTACCTGTGTGGGTTAAATCCGGGTTATTTGACAACCTATGGCGGTGATGGTTCTGCTCAGGCAGAGCAGTGCTGATGCTCCTCATAAAGCTGTCGCTGCTGTGAAGGTTCTAGGTGACATCACAAATCCCTATGGTTACATACACAACAAAGCTGGGTTGTTGTTGTTTACACTCTGCAAGGCCTGTGGAAGTGAGTGACATCATAGCACTGTAGTTCTGAGGGTTCAAGATGGATGCAACAATCTCCTGTTGCTTCTATGAAGGCCATAATAGACGACATCACCAAACAGCTCCATAGTCACATACACAGCAAAGGAGAGATGTTGTTTACACCTAGTGATGTCAGTGGTATTGAGTGACATCACAGCACAGTGCTAAGGCTCCTGGGCCTGGACACAGCAGCGGCTGCAATATCTCAACGGAGAATACGTTTATATATATGTGTGTGTGTGCGCGTATATATATATATATATATATATATATATATATATATATTTCTCCGCCGAAATCACTTTTAAACCCATTTCCACCTTTTTTTCCCTTCTCTTCCTCTTACTTTTTTTTCACGTTTTTTTACGTTTTTCTCCTTTTCGCCTCTTTTCTGGGCGTATTATTCTTCTTTTTCTTCTTTTTTTTTCGTCTAATGCATACCCCATCAGTGCAGCAATGCTTATTCAATACCGCCAGCAGATGGAGACACTGGGGGATAATTTTCTAAGGATTTATACTGATTTTTCCTGTCTGAATTTGTCGCACAGAAAGTTGCAGGCCAAATATGTGTGACATTTCTGCGACTTTAGCTTCTAGAGCATTTTTACAACATTATACATAGGTGCTGAATACATAAAAAGCGACTGTTCAGCGACAGACAAGTCGCATCGGCTGAAAGTAGGCCAGAATGTCAGTCCATGTTGGAGCAGGTTTAGATACAGTCTAAAGTATAGATCTCAAAGTCTGTGCACAGAATTTAGCAAGGGCCTCGCACCTTCTGATGCATCAGGTAGGTGCACAATAGCATAGCCTAACCCTCTGTACTTTGGTCTATATTGATGCGGGACATAGACAGCCAGCTGATGACCAATCCATTAGTGCAATGGATGGCTGGAAGCATTTGTCTTTGCCTTTGCAATACCACAGAAGCAATGCATGGTCAATGTACAGCAATGACACACCTGTGTGAACAGCCAGGAGACCCCCCCCATGTTATGTTACATAGTTACATAGTTAGTACGGTCGAAAAAAGACATATGTCCATCAAGTTCAACCAGGGAATTAAGGGGTAGGGGTGTGGCGCGATATTGGGGAAGGGATGAGATTTTATATTTCTTCATAAGCATTAATCTTATTTTGTCAATTAGGAACATTCAGCACCCACCCGCTATCAAGGCAGCTGCCTATCATGTCATGCCCTACCTGCACAGGTGTGCTGGCTACTCAAATGATCCAATTAAGGAGGCCATTTAGTCAGCAGCAGCAGAAGTCCTGTGCCTGGACGCTCCAACAGCGGCCAGACACAAGCAGAAGCAGAAGCAGCAGAAGCAGCAGCAGCACCACCTTTTGTTTTTTGGCTGCAGCAGCAGCAGCAAGGCCCACAGGGCTGGCTAGCTGGCTAGCCAGCAAGCAGGTAGCAATGAAAGTAGGAATCTTTCTTTTTAACCCTGTAAGGGGGTGGTGCACTGTACCCGAAGATACTGCCATATCGGGTCAATGCATAGGGCGACGGAAGCAAGCTTCGAAATCGGCCCCCGTTCTCAAAAATCCATTTAATATATGGTCCCCAGATAGGGGACGTATCAGATATTAAACTGATAAGAACAGATACTACACTTGATCTTAGCCAAAAGGCCGAGAAGCGATAACCGTGAAAGGGGCGGGCCCAACAAGGTCCCCTTCATGGGCACTATCACTGCTTGCTGTCAGGGAGGCTGCCAGACAATTTTCCATGCACACTCTGGGCTGGGGGGCAGTCAACCACCAGTACACACAGCAGAACCTAAACCCATACCATTATTGCTAAGCAGCAAGACAGGGGCCCATTGCACTCCCACGGGGCCTTTTTAAATGCAATCCATAACCCGGATTTGCCAGGAACCCTTCTTACTCCTCCTACTTGCATGTGACACTGGGCTTAGGATCTGCATAGGAAACACACACACAAGCACACACCTACCTTTGTTGCCTGCAGATGCCTCCTTGGCTGTCCCCAAACGGTATCAAACCAACACCCACGGGAAGCTGTAAGCATAGAGGACATGCCTGCACCCCATTGGACTTACCTGTGTGGGTTAAATCCGGGTTATTTGACAACCTATGGCGGTGATGGTTCTGCTCAGGCAGAGCAGTGCTGATGCTCCTCATAAAGCTGTCGCTGCTGTGAAGGTTCTAGGTGACATCACAAATCCCTATGGTTACATACACAACAAAGCTGGGTTGTTGTTGTTTACACTCTGCAAGGCCTGTGGAAGTGAGTGACATCATAGCACTGTAGTTCTGAGGGTTCTAGATGGATGCAACAATCTCCTGTTGCTTCTATGAAGGCCATAATAGACGACATCACCAAACAGCTCCATAGTCACATACACAGCAAAGGAGAGATGTTGTTTACACCTAGTGATGTCAGTGGTATTGAGTGACATCACAGCACAGTGCTAAGGCTCCTGGGCCTGGACACAGCAGCGGCTGCAATATCTCAACGGAGAATACGTTTATATATATGTGTGTGTGTGCGCGTATATATATATATATATATATATATATATATATATATATATATTTCTCCGCCGAAATCACTTTTAAACCCATTTCCACCTTTTTTTCCCTTCTCTTCCTCTTACTTTTTTTTCACGTTTTTTTACGTTTTTCTCCTTTTCGCCTCTTTTCTGGGCGTATTATTCTTCTTTTTCTTCTTTTTTTTCGTCTAATGCATACCCCATCAGTGCAGCAATGCTTATTCAATACCGCCAGCAGATGGAGACACTGGGGGATAATTTTCTAAGGATTTATACTGATTTTTCCTGTCTGAATTTGTCGCACAGAAAGTTGCAGGCCAAATATGTGTGACATTTCTGCGACTTTAGCTTCTAGAGCATTTTTACAACATTATACATAGGTGCTGAATACATAAAAAGCGACTGTTCAGCGACAGACAAGTCGCATCGGCTGAAAGTAGGCCAGAATGTCAGTCCATGTTGGAGCAGGTTTAGATACAGTCTAAAGTATAGATCTCAAAGTCTGTGCACAGAATTTAGCAAGGGCCTCGCACCTTCTGATGCATCAGGTAGGTGCACAATAGCATAGCCTAACCCTCTGTACTTTGGTCTATATTGATGCGGGACATAGACAGCCAGCTGATGACCAATCCATTAGTGCAATGGATGGCTGGAAGCATTTGTCTTTGCCTTTGCAATACCACAGAAGCAATGCATGGTCAATGTACAGCAATGACACACCTGTGTGAACAGCCAGGAGACCCCCCCCATGTTATGTTACATAGTTACATAGTTAGTACGGTCGAAAAAAGACATATGTCCATCAAGTTCAACCAGGGAATTAAGGGGTAGGGGTGTGGCGCGATATTGGGGAAGGGATGAGATTTTATATTTCTTCATAAGCATTAATCTTATTTTGTCAATTAGGAACATTCAGCACCCACCCGCTATCAAGGCAGCTGCCTATCATGTCATGCCCTACCTGCACAGGTGTGCTGGCTACTCAAATGATCCAATTAAGGAGGCCATTTAGTCAGCAGCAGCAGAAGTCCTGTGCCTGGACGCTCCAACAGCGGCCAGACACAAGCAGAAGCAGAAGCAGCAGAAGCAGCAGCAGCACCACCTTTTGTTTTTTGGCTGCAGCAGCAGCAGCAAGGCCCACAGGGCTGGCTAGCTGGCTAGCCAGCAAGCAGGTAGCAATGAAAGTAGGAATCTTTCTTTTTAACCCTGTAAGGGGGTGGTGCACTGTACCCGAAGATACTGCCATATCGGGTCAATGCATAGGGCGACGGAAGCAAGCTTCGAAATCGGCCCCCGTTCTCAAAAATCCATTTAATATATGGTCCCCAGATAGGGGACGTATCAGATATTAAACTGATAAGAACAGATACTACACTTGATCTTAGCCAAAAGGCCGAGAAGCGATAACCGTGAAAGGGGCGGGCCCAACAAGGTCCCCTTCATGGGCACTATCACTGCTTGCTGTCAGGGAGGCTGCCAGACAATTTTCCATGCACACTCTGGGCTGGGGGGCAGTCAACCACCAGTACACACAGCAGAACCTAAACCCATACCATTATTGCTAAGCAGCAAGACAGGGGCCCATTGCACTCCCTCGGGGCCTTTTTAAATGCAATCCATAACCCGGATTTGCCAGGAACCCTTCTTACTCCTCCTACTTGCATGTGACACTGGGCTTAGGATCTGCATAGGAAACACACACACAAGCACACACCTACCTTTGTTGCCTGCAGATGCCTCCTTGGCTGTCCCCAAACGGTATCAAACCAACACCCACGGGAAGCTGTAAGCATAGAGGACATGCCTGCACCCCATTGGACTTACCTGTGTGGGTTAAATCCGGGTTATTTGACAACCTATGGCGGTGATGGTTCTGCTCAGGCAGAGCAGTGCTGATGCTCCTCATAAAGCTGTCGCTGCTGTGAAGGTTCTAGGTGACATCACAAATCCCTATGGTTACATACACAACAAAGCTGGGTTGTTGTTGTTTACACTCTGCAAGGCCTGTGGAAGTGAGTGACATCATAGCACTGTAGTTCTGAGGGTTCTAGATGGATGCAACAATCTCCTGTTGCTTCTATGAAGGCCATAATAGACGACATCACCAAACAGCTCCATAGTCACATACACAGCAAAGGAGAGATGTTGTTTACACCTAGTGATGTCAGTGGTATTGAGTGACATCACAGCACAGTGCTAAGGCTCCTGGGCCTGGACACAGCAGCGGCTGCAATATCTCAACGGAGAATACGTTTATATATATGTGTGTGTGTGCGCGTATATATATATATATATATATATATATATATATATATATATATTTCTCCGCCGAAATCACTTTTAAACCCATTTCCACCTTTTTTTCCCTTCTCTTCCTCTTACTTTTTTTTCACGTTTTTTTACGTTTTTCTCCTTTTCGCCTCTTTTCTGGGCGTATTATTCTTCTTTTTCTTCTTTTTTTTCGTCTAATGCATACCCCATCAGTGCAGCAATGCTTATTCAATACCGCCAGCAGATGGAGACACTGGGGGATAATTTTCTAAGGATTTATACTGATTTTTCCTGTCTGAATTTGTCGCACAGAAAGTTGCAGGCCAAATATGTGTGACATTTCTGCGACTTTAGCTTCTAGAGCATTTTTACAACATTATACATAGGTGCTGAATACATAAAAAGCGACTGTTCAGCGACAGACAAGTCGCATCGGCTGAAAGTAGGCCAGAATGTCAGTCCATGTTGGAGCAGGTTTAGATACAGTCTAAAGTATAGATCTCAAAGTCTGTGCACAGAATTTAGCAAGGGCCTCGCACCTTCTGATGCATCAGGTAGGTGCACAATAGCATAGCCTAACCCTCTGTACTTTGGTCTATATTGATGCGGGACATAGACAGCCAGCTGATGACCAATCCATTAGTGCAATGGATGGCTGGAAGCATTTGTCTTTGCCTTTGCAATACCACAGAAGCAATGCATGGTCAATGTACAGCAATGACACACCTGTGTGAACAGCCAGGAGACCCCCCCCATGTTATGTTACATAGTTACATAGTTAGTACGGTCGAAAAAAGACATATGTCCATCAAGTTCAACCAGGGAATTAAGGGGTAGGGGTGTGGCGCGATATTGGGGAAGGGATGAGATTTTATATTTCTTCATAAGCATTAATCTTATTTTGTCAATTAGGAACATTCAGCACCCACCCGCTATCAAGGCAGCTGCCTATCATGTCATGCCCTACCTGCACAGGTGTGCTGGCTACTCAAATGATCCAATTAAGGAGGCCATTTAGTCAGCAGCAGCAGAAGTCCTGTGCCTGGACGCTCCAACAGCGGCCAGACACAAGCAGAAGCAGAAGCAGCAGAAGCAGCAGCAGCACCACCTTTTGTTTTTTGGCTGCAGCAGCAGCAGCAAGGCCCACAGGGCTGGCTAGCTGGCTAGCCAGCAAGCAGGTAGCAATGAAAGTAGGAATCTTTCTTTTTAACCCTGTAAGGGGGTGGTGCACTGTACCCGAAGATACTGCCATATCGGGTCAATGCATAGGGCGACGGAAGCAAGCTTCGAAATCGGCCCCCGTTCTCAAAAATCCATTTAATATATGGTCCCCAGATAGGGGACGTATCAGATATTAAACTGATAAGAACAGATACTACACTTGATCTTAGCCAAAAGGCCGAGAAGCGATAACCGTGAAAGGGGCGGGCCCAACAAGGTCCCCTTCATGGGCACTATCACTGCTTGCTGTCAGGGAGGCTGCCAGACAATTTTCCATGCACACTCTGGGCTGGGGGGCAGTCAACCACCAGTACACACAGCAGAACCTAAACCCATACCATTATTGCTAAGCAGCAAGACAGGGGCCCATTGCACTCCCACGGGGCCTTTTTAAATGCAATCCATAACCCGGATTTGCCAGGAACCCTTCTTACTCCTCCTACTTGCATGTGACACTGGGCTTAGGATCTGCATAGGAAACACACACACAAGCACACACCTACCTTTGTTGCCTGCAGATGCCTCCTTGGCTGTCCCCAAACGGTATCAAACCAACACCCACGGGAAGCTGTAAGCATAGAGGACATGCCTGCACCCCATTGGAACCCCATTGGACTTACCTGTGTGGGTTAAATCCGGGTTATTTGACAACCTATGGCGGTGATGGTTCTGCTCAGGCAGAGCAGTGCTGATGCTCCTCATAAAGCTGTCGCTGCTGTGAAGGTTCTAGGTGACATCACAAATCCCTATGGTTACATACACAACAAAGCTGGGTTGTTGTTGTTTACACTCTGCAAGGCCTGTGGAAGTGAGTGACATCATAGCACTGTAGTTCTGAGGGTTCTAGATGGATGCAACAATCTCCTGTTGCTTCTATGAAGGCCATAATAGACGACATCACCAAACAGCTCCATAGTCACATACACAGCAAAGGAGAGATGTTGTTTACACCTAGTGATGTCAGTGGTATTGAGTGACATCACAGCACAGTGCTAAGGCTCCTGGGCCTGGACACAGCAGCGGCTGCAATATCTCAACGGAGAATACGTTTATATATATGTGTGTGTGTGCGCGTATATATATATATATATATATATATATATATATATATATTTCTCCGCCGAAATCACTTTTAAACCCATTTCCACCTTTTTTTCCCTTCTCTTCCTCTTACTTTTTTTTCACGTTTTTTTACGTTTTTCTCCTTTTCGCCTCTTTTCTGGGCGTATTATTCTTCTTTTTCTTCTTTTTTTTCGTCTAATGCATACCCCATCAGTGCAGCAATGCTTATTCAATACCGCCAGCAGATGGAGACACTGGGGGATAATTTTCTAAGGATTTATACTGATTTTTCCTGTCTGAATTTGTCGCACAGAAAGTTGCAGGCCAAATATGTGTGACATTTCTGCGACTTTAGCTTCTAGAGCATTTTTACAACATTATACATAGGTGCTGAATACATAAAAAGCGACTGTTCAGCGACAGACAAGTCGCATCGGCTGAAAGTAGGCCAGAATGTCAGTCCATGTTGGAGCAGGTTTAGATACAGTCTAAAGTATAGATCTCAAAGTCTGTGCACAGAATTTAGCAAGGGCCTCGCACCTTCTGATGCATCAGGTAGGTGCACAATAGCATAGCCTAACCCTCTGTACTTTGGTCTATATTGATGCGGGACATAGACAGCCAGCTGATGACCAATCCATTAGTGCAATGGATGGCTGGAAGCATTTGTCTTTGCCTTTGCAATACCACAGAAGCAATGCATGGTCAATGTACAGCAATGACACACCTGTGTGAACAGCCAGGAGACCCCCCCCATGTTATGTTACATAGTTACATAGTTAGTACGGTCGAAAAAAGACATATGTCCATCAAGTTCAACCAGGGAATTAAGGGGTAGGGGTGTGGCGCGATATTGGGGAAGGGATGAGATTTTATATTTCTTCATAAGCATTAATCTTATTTTGTCAATTAGGAACATTCAGCACCCACCCGCTATCAAGGCAGCTGCCTATCATGTCATGCCCTACCTGCACAGGTGTGCTGGCTACTCAAATGATCCAATTAAGGAGGCCATTTAGTCAGCAGCAGCAGAAGTCCTGTGCCTGGACGCTCCAACAGCGGCCAGACACAAGCAGAAGCAGAAGCAGCAGAAGCAGCAGCAGCACCACCTTTTGTTTTTTGGCTGCAGCAGCAGCAGCAAGGCCCACAGGGCTGGCTAGCTGGCTAGCCAGCAAGCAGGTAGCAATGAAAGTAGGAATCTTTCTTTTTAACCCTGTAAGGGGGTGGTGCACTGTACCCGAAGATACTGCCATATCGGGTCAATGCATAGGGCGACGGAAGCAAGCTTCGAAATCGGCCCCCGTTCTCAAAAATCCATTTAATATATGGTCCCCAGATAGGGGACGTATCAGATATTAAACTGATAAGAACAGATACTACACTTGATCTTAGCCAAAAGGCCGAGAAGCGATAACCGTGAAAGGGGCGGGCCCAACAAGGTCCCCTTCATGGGCACTATCACTGCTTGCTGTCAGGGAGGCTGCCAGACAATTTTCCATGCACACTCTGGGCTGGGGGGCAGTCAACCACCAGTACACACAGCAGAACCTAAACCCATACCATTATTGCTAAGCAGCAAGACAGGGGCCCATTGCACTCCCACGGGGCCTTTTTAAATGCAATCCATAACCCGGATTTGCCAGGAACCCTTCTTACTCCTCCTACTTGCATGTGACACTGGGCTTAGGATCTGCATAGGAAACACACACACAAGCACACACCTACCTTTGTTGCCTGCAGATGCCTCCTTGGCTGTCCCCAAACGGTATCAAACCAACACCCACGGGAAGCTGTAAGCATAGAGGACATGCCTGCACCCCATTGGACTTACCTGTGTGGGTTAAATCCGGGTTATTTGACAACCTATGGCGGTGATGGTTCTGCTCAGGCAGAGCAGTGCTGATGCTCCTCATAAAGCTGTCGCTGCTGTGAAGGTTCTAGGTGACATCACAAATCCCTATGGTTACATACACAACAAAGCTGGGTTGTTGTTGTTTACACTCTGCAAGGCCTGTGGAAGTGAGTGACATCATAGCACTGTAGTTCTGAGGGTTCTAGATGGATGCAACAATCTCCTGTTGCTTCTATGAAGGCCATAATAGACGACATCACCAAACAGCTCCATAGTCACATACACAGCAAAGGAGAGATGTTGTTTACACCTAGTGATGTCAGTGGTATTGAGTGACATCACAGCACAGTGCTAAGGCTCCTGGGCCTGGACACAGCAGCGGCTGCAATATCTCAACGGAGAATACGTTTATATATATGTGTGTGTGTGCGCGTATATATATATATATATATATATATATATATATATATATATATATTTCTCCGCCGAAATCACTTTTAAACCCATTTCCACCTTTTTCCCTTCTCTTCCTCTTACTTTTTTTTCACGTTTTTTTACGTTTTTCTCCTTTTCGCCTCTTTTCTGGGCGTATTATTCTTCTTTTTCTTCTTTTTTTTCGTCTAATGCATACCCCATCAGTGCAGCAATGCTTATTCAATACCGCCAGCAGATGGAGACACTGGGGGATAATTTTCTAAGGATTTATACTGATTTTTCCTGTCTGAATTTGTCGCACAGAAAGTTGCAGGCCAAATATGTGTGACATTTCTGCGACTTTAGCTTCTAGAGCATTTTTACAACATTATACATAGGTGCTGAATACATAAAAAGCGACTGTTCAGCGACAGACAAGTCGCATCGGCTGAAAGTAGGCCAGAATGTCAGTCCATGTTGGAGCAGGTTTAGATACAGTCTAAAGTATAGATCTCAAAGTCTGTGCACAGAATTTAGCAAGGGCCTCGCACCTTCTGATGCATCAGGTAGGTGCACAATAGCATAGCCTAACCCTCTGTACTTTGGTCTATATTGATGCGGGACATAGACAGCCAGCTGATGACCAATCCATTAGTGCAATGGATGGCTGGAAGCATTTGTCTTTGCCTTTGCAATACCACAGAAGCAATGCATGGTCAATGTACAGCAATGACACACCTGTGTGAACAGCCAGGAGACCCCCCCCATGTTATGTTACATAGTTACATAGTTAGTACGGTCGAAAAAAGACATATGTCCATCAAGTTCAACCAGGGAATTAAGGGGTAGGGGTGTGGCGCGATATTGGGGAAGGGATGAGATTTTATATTTCTTCATAAGCATTAATCTTATTTTGTCAATTAGGAACATTCAGCACCCACCCGCTATCAAGGCAGCTGCCTATCATGTCATGCCCTACCTGCACAGGTGTGCTGGCTACTCAAATGATCCAATTAAGGAGGCCATTTAGTCAGCAGCAGCAGAAGTCCTGTGCCTGGACGCTCCAACAGCGGCCAGACACAAGCAGAAGCAGAAGCAGCAGAAGCAGCAGCAGCACCACCTTTTGTTTTTTGGCTGCAGCAGCAGCAGCAAGGCCCACAGGGCTGGCTAGCTGGCTAGCCAGCAAGCAGGTAGCAATGAAAGTAGGAATCTTTCTTTTTAACCCTGTAAGGGGGTGGTGCACTGTACCCGAAGATACTGCCATATCGGGTCAATGCATAGGGCGACGGAAGCAAGCTTCGAAATCGGCCCCCGTTCTCAAAAATCCATTTAATATATGGTCCCCAGATAGGGGACGTATCAGATATTAAACTGATAAGAACAGATACTACACTTGATCTTAGCCAAAAGGCCGAGAAGCGATAACCGTGAAAGGGGCGGGCCCAACAAGGTCCCCTTCATGGGCACTATCACTGCTTGCTGTCAGGGAGGCTGCCAGACAATTTTCCATGCACACTCTGGGCTGGGGGGCAGTCAACCACCAGTACACACAGCAGAACCTAAACCCATACCATTATTGCTAAGCAGCAAGACAGGGGCCCATTGCACTCCCACGGGGCCTTTTTAAATGCAATCCATAACCCGGATTTGCCAGGAACCCTTCTTACTCCTCCTACTTGCATGTGACACTGGGCTTAGGATCTGCATAGGAAACACACACACAAGCACACACCTACCTTTGTTGCCTGCAGATGCCTCCTTGGCTGTCCCCAAACGGTATCAAACCAACACCCACGGGAAGCTGTAAGCATAGAGGACATGCCTGCACCCCATTGGACTTACCTGTGTGGGTTAAATCCGGGTTATTTGACAACCTATGGCGGTGATGGTTCTGCTCAGGCAGAGCAGTGCTGATGCTCCTCATAAAGCTGTCGCTGCTGTGAAGGTTCTAGGTGACATCACAAATCCCTATGGTTACATACACAACAAAGCTGGGTTGTTGTTGTTTACACTCTGCAAGGCCTGTGGAAGTGAGTGACATCATAGCACTGTAGTTCTGAGGGTTCTAGATGGATGCAACAATCTCCTGTTGCTTCTATGAAGGCCATAATAGACGACATCACCAAACAGCTCCATAGTCACATACACAGCAAAGGAGAGATGTTGTTTACACCTAGTGATGTCAGTGGTATTGAGTGACATCACAGCACAGTGCTAAGGCTCCTGGGCCTGGACACAGCAGCGGCTGCAATATCTCAACGGAGAATACGTTTATATATATGTGTGTGTGTGCGCGTATATATATATATATATATATATATATATATATATATATATATATATTCTCCGCCGAAATCACTTTTAAACCCATTTCCACCTTTTTTTCCCTTCTCTTCCTCTTACTTTTTTTTCACGTTTTTTTACGTTTTTCTCCTTTTCGCCTCTTTTCTGGGCGTATTATTCTTCTTTTTCTTCTTTTTTTTCGTCTAATGCATACCCCATCAGTGCAGCAATGCTTATTCAATACCGCCAGCAGATGGAGACACTGGGGGATAATTTTCTAAGGATTTATACTGATTTTTCCTGTCTGAATTTGTCGCACAGAAAGTTGCAGGCCAAATATGTGTGACATTTCTGCGACTTTAGCTTCTAGAGCATTTTTACAACATTATACATAGGTGCTGAATACATAAAAAGCGACTGTTCAGCGACAGACAAGTCGCATCGGCTGAAAGTAGGCCAGAATGTCAGTCCATGTTGGAGCAGGTTTAGATACAGTCTAAAGTATAGATCTCAAAGTCTGTGCACAGAATTTAGCAAGGGCCTCGCACCTTCTGATGCATCAGGTAGGTGCACAATAGCATAGCCTAACCCTCTGTACTTTGGTCTATATTGATGCGGGACATAGACAGCCAGCTGATGACCAATCCATTAGTGCAATGGATGGCTGGAAGCATTTGTCTTTGCCTTTGCAATACCACAGAAGCAATGCATGGTCAATGTACAGCAATGACACACCTGTGTGAACAGCCAGGAGACCCCCCCCATGTTATGTTACATAGTTACATAGTTAGTACGGTCGAAAAAAGACATATGTCCATCAAGTTCAACCAGGGAATTAAGGGGTAGGGGTGTGGCGCGATATTGGGGAAGGGATGAGATTTTATATTTCTTCATAAGCATTAATCTTATTTTGTCAATTAGGAACATTCAGCACCCACCCGCTATCAAGGCAGCTGCCTATCATGTCATGCCCTACCTGCACAGGTGTGCTGGCTACTCAAATGATCCAATTAAGGAGGCCATTTAGTCAGCAGCAGCAGAAGTCCTGTGCCTGGACGCTCCAACAGCGGCCAGACACAAGCAGAAGCAGAAGCAGCAGAAGCAGCAGCAGCAGCACCACCTTTTGTTTTTTGGCTGCAGCAGCAGCAGCAAGGCCCACAGGGCTGGCTAGCTGGCTAGCCAGCAAGCAGGTAGCAATGAAAGTAGGAATCTTTCTTTTTAACCCTGTAAGGGGGTGGTGCACTGTACCCGAAGATACTGCCATATCGGGTCAATGCATAGGGCGACGGAAGCAAGCTTCGAAATCGGCCCCCGTTCTCAAAAATCCATTTAATATATGGTCCCCAGATAGGGGACGTATCAGATATTAAACTGATAAGAACAGATACTACACTTGATCTTAGCCAAAAGGCCGAGAAGCGATAACCGTGAAAGGGGCGGGCCCAACAAGGTCCCCTTCATGGGCACTATCACTGCTTGCTGTCAGGGAGGCTGCCAGACAATTTTCCATGCACACTCTGGGCTGGGGGGCAGTCAACCACCAGTACACACAGCAGAACCTAAACCCATACCATTATTGCTAAGCAGCAAGACAGGGGCCCATTGCACTCCCACGGGGCCTTTTTAAATGCAATCCATAACCCGGATTTGCCAGGAACCCTTCTTACTCCTCCTACTTGCATGTGACACTGGGCTTAGGATCTGCATAGGAAACACACACACAAGCACACACCTACCTTTGTTGCCTGCAGATGCCTCCTTGGCTGTCCCCAAACGGTATCAAACCAACACCCACGGGAAGCTGTAAGCATAGAGGACATGCCTGCACCCCATTGGACTTACCTGTGTGGGTTAAATCCGGGTTATTTGACAACCTATGGCGGTGATGGTTCTGCTCAGGCAGAGCAGTGCTGATGCTCCTCATAAAGCTGTCGCTGCTGTGAAGGTTCTAGGTGACATCACAAATCCCTATGGTTACATACACAACAAAGCTGGGTTGTTGTTGTTTACACTCTGCAAGGCCTGTGGAAGTGAGTGACATCATAGCACTGTAGTTCTGAGGGTTCTAGATGGATGCAACAATCTCCTGTTGCTTCTATGAAGGCCGTAATAGACGACATCACCAAACAGCTCCATAGTCACATACACAGCAAAGGAGAGATGTTGTTTACACCTAGTGATGTCAGTGGTATTGAGTGACATCACAGCACAGTGCTAAGGCTCCTGGGCCTGGACACAGCAGCGGCTGCAATATCTCAACGGAGAATACGTTTATATATATGTGTGTGTGTGCGCGTATATATATATATATATATATATATATATATATATATATATATATATATTTCTCCGCCGAAATCACTTTTAAACCCATTTCCACCTTTTTTTCCCTTCTCTTCCTCTTACTTTTTTTTCACGTTTTTTTACGTTTTTCTCCTTTTCGCCTCTTTTCTGGGCGTATTATTCTTCTTTTTCTTCTTTTTTTTCGTCTAATGCATACCCCATCAGTGCAGCAATGCTTATTCAATACCGCCAGCAGATGGAGACACTGGGGGATAATTTTCTAAGGATTTATACTGATTTTTCCTGTCTGAATTTGTCGCACAGAAAGTTGCAGGCCAAATATGTGTGACATTTCTGCGACTTTAGCTTCTAGAGCATTTTTACAACATTATACATAGGTGCTGAATACATAAAAAGCGACTGTTCAGCGACAGACAAGTCGCATCGGCTGAAAGTAGGCCAGAATGTCAGTCCATGTTGGAGCAGGTTTAGATACAGTCTAAAGTATAGATCTCAAAGTCTGTGCACAGAATTTAGCAAGGGCCTCGCACCTTCTGATGCATCAGGTAGGTGCACAATAGCATAGCCTAACCCTCTGTACTTTGGTCTATATTGATGCGGGACATAGACAGCCAGCTGATGACCAATCCATTAGTGCAATGGATGGCTGGAAGCATTTGTCTTTGCCTTTGCAATACCACAGAAGCAATGCATGGTCAATGTACAGCAATGACACACCTGTGTGAACAGCCAGGAGACCCCCCCCATGTTATGTTACATAGTTACATAGTTAGTACGGTCGAAAAAAGACATATGTCCATCAAGTTCAACCAGGGAATTAAGGGGTAGGGGTGTGGCGCGATATTGGGGAAGGGATGAGATTTTATATTTCTTCATAAGCATTAATCTTATTTTGTCAATTAGGAACATTCAGCACCCACCCGCTATCAAGGCAGCTGCCTATCATGTCATGCCCTACCTGCACAGGTGTGCTGGCTACTCAAATGATCCAATTAAGGAGGCCATTTAGTCAGCAGCAGCAGAAGTCCTGTGCCTGGACGCTCCAACAGCGGCCAGACACAAGCAGAAGCAGAAGCAGCAGAAGCAGCAGCAGCACCACCTTTTGTTTTTTGGCTGCAGCAGCAGCAGCAAGGCCCACAGGGCTGGCTAGCTGGCTAGCCAGCAAGCAGGTAGCAATGAAAGTAGGAATCTTTCTTTTTAACCCTGTAAGGGGGTGGTGCACTGTACCCGAAGATACTGCCATATCGGGTCAATGCATAGGGCGACGGAAGCAAGCTTCGAAATCGGCCCCCGTTCTCAAAAATCCATTTAATATATGGTCCCCAGATAGGGGACGTATCAGATATTAAACTGATAAGAACAGATACTACACTTGATCTTAGCCAAAAGGCCGAGAAGCGATAACCGTGAAAGGGGCGGGCCCAACAAGGTCCCCTTCATGGGCACTATCACTGCTTGCTGTCAGGGAGGCTGCCAGACAATTTTCCATGCACACTCTGGGCTGGGGGGCAGTCAACCACCAGTACACACAGCAGAACCTAAACCCATACCATTATTGCTAAGCAGCAAGACAGGGGCCCATTGCACTCCCACGGGGCCTTTTTAAATGCAATCCATAACCCGGATTTGCCAGGAACCCTTCTTACTCCTCCTACTTGCATGTGACACTGGGCTTAGGATCTGCATAGGAAACACACACACAAGCACACACCTACCTTTGTTGCCTGCAGATGCCTCCTTGGCTGTCCCCAAACGGTATCAAACCAACACCCACGGGAAGCTGTAAGCATAGAGGACATGCCTGCACCCCATTGGACTTACCTGTGTGGGTTAAATCCGGGTTATTTGACAACCTATGGCGGTGATGGTTCTGCTCAGGCAGAGCAGTGCTGATGCTCCTCATAAAGCTGTCGCTGCTGTGAAGGTTCTAGGTGACATCACAAATCCCTATGGTTACATACACAACAAAGCTGGGTTGTTGTTGTTTACACTCTGCAAGGCCTGTGGAAGTGAGTGACATCATAGCACTGTAGTTCTGAGGGTTCTAGATGGATGCAACAATCTCCTGTTGCTTCTATGAAGGCCATAATAGACGACATCACCAAACAGCTCCATAGTCACATACACAGCAAAGGAGAGATGTTGTTTACACCTAGTGATGTCAGTGGTATTGAGTGACATCACAGCACAGTGCTAAGGCTCCTGGGCCTGGACACAGCAGCGGCTGCAATATCTCAACGGAGAATACGTTTATATATATGTGTGTGTGTGCGCGTATATATATATATATATATATATATATATATATATATATATATATATTTCTCCGCCGAAATCACTTTTAAACCCATTTCCACCTTTTTTTCCCTTCTCTTCCTCTTACTTTTTTTTCACGTTTTTTTACGTTTTTCTCCTTTTCGCCTCTTTTCTGGGCGTATTATTCTTCTTTTTCTTCTTTTTTTTCGTCTAATGCATACCCCATCAGTGCAGCAATGCTTATTCAATACCGCCAGCAGATGGAGACACTGGGGGATAATTTTCTAAGGATTTATACTGATTTTTCCTGTCTGAATTTGTCGCACAGAAAGTTGCAGGCCAAATATGTGTGACATTTCTGCGACTTTAGCTTCTAGAGCATTTTTACAACATTATACATAGGTGCTGAATACATAAAAAGCGACTGTTCAGCGACAGACAAGTCGCATCGGCTGAAAGTAGGCCAGAATGCCAGAATGTCAGTCCATGTTGGAGCAGGTTTAGATACAGTCTAAAGTATAGATCTCAAAGTCTGTGCACAGAATTTAGCAAGGGCCTCGCACCTTCTGATGCATCAGGTAGGTGCACAATAGCATAGCCTAACCCTCTGTACTTTGGTCTATATTGATGCGGGACATAGACAGCCAGCTGATGACCAATCCATTAGTGCAATGGATGGCTGGAAGCATTTGTCTTTGCCTTTGCAATACCACAGAAGCAATGCATGGTCAATGTACAGCAATGACACACCTGTGTGAACAGCCAGGAGACCCCCCCCATGTTATGTTACATAGTTACATAGTTAGTACGGTCGAAAAAAGACATATGTCCATCAAGTTCAACCAGGGAATTAAGGGGTAGGGGTGTGGCGCGATATTGGGGAAGGGATGAGATTTTATATTTCTTCATAAGCATTAATCTTATTTTGTCAATTAGGAACATTCAGCACCCACCCGCTATCAAGGCAGCTGCCTATCATGTCATGCCCTACCTGCACAGGTGTGCTGGCTACTCAAATGATCCAATTAAGGAGGCCATTTAGTCAGCAGCAGCAGAAGTCCTGTGCCTGGACGCTCCAACAGCGGCCAGACACAAGCAGAAGCAGAAGCAGCAGAAGCAGCAGCAGCACCACCTTTTGTTTTTTGGCTGCAGCAGCAGCAGCAAGGCCCACAGGGCTGGCTAGCTGGCTAGCCAGCAAGCAGGTAGCAATGAAAGTAGGAATCTTTCTTTTTAACCCTGTAAGGGGGTGGTGCACTGTACCCGAAGATACTGTCATATCGGGTCAATGCATAGGGCGACGGAAGCAAGCTTCGAAATCGGCCCCCGTTCTCAAAAATCCATTTAATATATGGTCCCCAGATAGGGGACGTATCAGATATTAAACTGATAAGAACAGATACTACACTTGATCTTAGCCAAAAGGCCGAGAAGCGATAACCGTGAAAGGGGCGGGCCCAACAAGGTCCCCTTCATGGGCACTATCACTGCTTGCTGTCAGGGAGGCTGCCAGACAATTTTCCATGCACACTCTGGGCTGGGGGGCAGTCAACCACCAGTACACACAGCAGAACCTAAACCCATACCATTATTGCTAAGCAGCAAGACAGGGGCCCATTGCACTCCCACGGGGCCTTTTTAAATGCAATCCATAACCCGGATTTGCCAGGAACCCTTCTTACTCCTCCTACTTGCATGTGACACTGGGCTTAGGATCTGCATAGGAAACACACACACAAGCACACACCTACCTTTGTTGCCTGCAGATGCCTCCTTGGCTGTCCCCAAACGGTATCAAACCAACACCCACGGGAAGCTGTAAGCATAGAGGACATGCCTGCACCCCATTGGACTTACCTGTGTGGGTTAAATCCGGGTTATTTGACAACCTATGGCGGTGATGGTTCTGCTCAGGCAGAGCAGTGCTGATGCTCCTCATAAAGCTGTCGCTGCTGTGAAGGTTCTAGGTGACATCACAAATCCCTATGGTTACATACACAACAAAGCTGGGTTGTTGTTGTTTACACTCTGCAAGGCCTGTGGAAGTGAGTGACATCATAGCACTGTAGTTCTGAGGGTTCTAGATGGATGCAACAATCTCCTGTTGCTTCTATGAAGGCCGTAATAGACGACATCACCAAACAGCTCCATAGTCACATACACAGCAAAGGAGAGATGTTGTTTACACCTAGTGATGTCAGTGGTATTGAGTGACATCACAGCACAGTGCTAAGGCTCCTGGGCCTGGACACAGCAGCGGCTGCAATATCTCAACGGAGAATACGTTTATATATATGTGTGTGTGTGCGCGTATATATATATATATATATATATATATATATATATATATATATATTCTCCGCCGAAATCACTTTTAAACCCATTTCCACCTTTTTTTCCCTTCTCTTCCTCTTACTTTTTTTTCACGTTTTTTTACGTTTTTCTCCTTTTCGCCTCTTTTCTGGGCGTATTATTCTTCTTTTTCTTCTTTTTTTTCGTCTAATGCATACCCCATCAGTGCAGCAATGCTTATTCAATACCGCCAGCAGATGGAGACACTGGGGGATAATTTTCTAAGGATTTATACTGATTTTTCCTGTCTGAATTTGTCGCACAGAAAGTTGCAGGCCAAATATGTGTGACATTTCTGCGACTTTAGCTTCTAGAGCATTTTTACAACATTATACATAGGTGCTGAATACATAAAAAGCGACTGTTCAGCGACAGACAAGTCGCATCGGCTGAAAGTAGGCCAGAATGTCAGTCCATGTTGGAGCAGGTTTAGATACAGTCTAAAGTATAGATCTCAAAGTCTGTGCACAGAATTTAGCAAGGGCCTCGCACCTTCTGATGCATCAGGTAGGTGCACAATAGCATAGCCTAACCCTCTGTACTTTGGTCTATATTGATGCGGGACATAGACAGCCAGCTGATGACCAATCCATTAGTGCAATGGATGGCTGGAAGCATTTGTCTTTGCCTTTGCAATACCACAGAAGCAATGCATGGTCAATGTACAGCAATGACACACCTGTGTGAACAGCCAGGAGACCCCCCCCATGTTATGTTACATAGTTACATAGTTAGTACGGTCGAAAAAAGACATATGTCCATCAAGTTCAACCAGGGAATTAAGGGGTAGGGGTGTGGCGCGATATTGGGGAAGGGATGAGATTTTATATTTCTTCATAAGCATTAATCTTATTTTGTCAATTAGGAACATTCAGCACCCACCCGCTATCAAGGCAGCTGCCTATCATGTCATGCCCTACCTGCACAGGTGTGCTGGCTACTCAAATGATCCAATTAAGGAGGCCATTTAGTCAGCAGCAGCAGAAGTCCTGTGCCTGGACGCTCCAACAGCGGCCAGACACAAGCAGAAGCAGAAGCAGCAGAAGCAGCAGCAGCACCACCTTTTGTTTTTTGGCTGCAGCAGCAGCAGCAAGGCCCACAGGGCTGGCTAGCTGGCTAGCCAGCAAGCAGGTAGCAATGAAAGTAGGAATCTTTCTTTTTAACCCTGTAAGGGGGTGGTGCACTGTACCCGAAGATACTGCCATATCGGGTCAATGCATAGGGCGACGGAAGCAAGCTTCGAAATCGGCCCCCGTTCTCAAAAATCCATTTAATATATGGTCCCCAGATAGGGGACGTATCAGATATTAAACTGATAAGAACAGATACTACACTTGATCTTAGCCAAAAGGCCGAGAAGCGATAACCGTGAAAGGGGCGGGCCCAACAAGGTCCCCTTCATGGGCACTATCACTGCTTGCTGTCAGGGAGGCTGCCAGACAATTTTCCATGCACACTCTGGGCTGGGGGGCAGTCAACCACCAGTACACACAGCAGAACCTAAACCCATACCATTATTGCTAAGCAGCAAGACAGGGGCCCATTGCACTCCCACGGGGCCTTTTTAAATGCAATCCATAACCCGGATTTGCCAGGAACCCTTCTTACTCCTCCTACTTGCATGTGACACTGGGCTTAGGATCTGCATAGGAAACACACACACAAGCACACACCTACCTTTGTTGCCTGCAGATGCCTCCTTGGCTGTCCCCAAACGGTATCAAACCAACACCCACGGGAAGCTGTAAGCATAGAGGACATGCCTGCACCCCATTGGACTTACCTGTGTGGGTTAAATCCGGGTTATTTGACAACCTATGGCGGTGATGGTTCTGCTCAGGCAGAGCAGTGCTGATGCTCCTCATAAAGCTGTCGCTGCTGTGAAGGTTCTAGGTGACATCACAAATCCCTATGGTTACATACACAACAAAGCTGGGTTGTTGTTGTTTACACTCTGCAAGGCCTGTGGAAGTGAGTGACATCATAGCACTGTAGTTCTGAGGGTTCTAGATGGATGCAACAATCTCCTGTTGCTTCTATGAAGGCCATAATAGACGACATCACCAAACAGCTCCATAGTCACATACACAGCAAAGGAGAGATGTTGTTTACACCTAGTGATGTCAGTGGTATTGAGTGACATCACAGCACAGTGCTAAGGCTCCTGGGCCTGGACACAGCAGCGGCTGCAATATCTCAACGGAGAATACGTTTATATATATGTGTGTGTGTGCGCGTATATATATATATATATATATATATATATATATATATATATATATATATTTCTCCGCCGAAATCACTTTTAAACCCATTTCCACCTTTTTTTCCCTTCTCTTCCTCTTACTTTTTTTTCACGTTTTTTTACGTTTTTCTCCTTTTCGCCTCTTTTCTGGGCGTATTATTCTTCTTTTTCTTCTTTTTTTTCGTCTAATGCATACCCCATCAGTGCAGCAATGCTTATTCAATACCGCCAGCAGATGGAGACACTGGGGGATAATTTTCTAAGGATTTATACTGATTTTTCCTGTCTGAATTTGTCGCACAGAAAGTTGCAGGCCAAATATGTGTGACATTTCTGCGACTTTAGCTTCTAGAGCATTTTTACAACATTATACATAGGTGCTGAATACATAAAAAGCGACTGTTCAGCGACAGACAAGTCGCATCGGCTGAAAGTAGGCCAGAATGTCAGTCCATGTTGGAGCAGGTTTAGATACAGTCTAAAGTATAGATCTCAAAGTCTGTGCACAGAATTTAGCAAGGGCCTCGCACCTTCTGATGCATCAGGTAGGTGCACAATAGCATAGCCTAACCCTCTGTACTTTGGTCTATATTGATGCGGGACATAGACAGCCAGCTGATGACCAATCCATTAGTGCAATGGATGGCTGGAAGCATTTGTCTTTGCCTTTGCAATACCACAGAAGCAATGCATGGTCAATGTACAGCAATGACACACCTGTGTGAACAGCCAGGAGACCCCCCCCATGTTATGTTACATAGTTACATAGTTAGTACGGTCGAAAAAAGACATATGTCCATCAAGTTCAACCAGGGAATTAAGGGGTAGGGGTGTGGCGCGATATTGGGGAAGGGATGAGATTTTATATTTCTTCATAAGCATTAATCTTATTTTGTCAATTAGGAACATTCAGCACCCACCCGCTATCAAGGCAGCTGCCTATCATGTCATGCCCTACCTGCACAGGTGTGCTGGCTACTCAAATGATCCAATTAAGGAGGCCATTTAGTCAGCAGCAGCAGAAGTCCTGTGCCTGGACGCTCCAACAGCGGCCAGACACAAGCAGAAGCAGAAGCAGCAGAAGCAGCAGCAGCACCACCTTTTGTTTTTTGGCTGCAGCAGCAGCAGCAAGGCCCACAGGGCTGGCTAGCTGGCTAGCCAGCAAGCAGGTAGCAATGAAAGTAGGAATCTTTCTTTTTAACCCTGTAAGGGGGTGGTGCACTGTACCCGAAGATACTGCCATATCGGGTCAATGCATAGGGCGACGGAAGCAAGCTTCGAAATCGGCCCCCGTTCTCAAAAATCCATTTAATATATGGTCCCCAGATAGGGGACGTATCAGATATTAAACTGATAAGAACAGATAAGGTTTCAACAAAATTTTATTGAATAAATAAGAAACCATACAAAATTTAAAATGCAAAATAATAAAAGGTTCACAAAAGTTTTAAAATACAAATAATAAAACCAGTAATAAAAGGAGAAAAAATAAAAATGGCAGGATAAAACATTATACAAATGTCATAAAAACTGATTATATTGTTATTTTGTTCCATAGAGGCAGACACCACATGGATGCTGCCTCGCTGGCCCCCAACTGTTTCTTGTCTCTTAGGTAATAGATGTACATCTCACTCAGGGCCAGCTTTATACAGTTTTTAACATCAATAAAATCATGTTTAAAAAGTAAGATGTTCCTAACTTTCCAGATGGCATTTTTAAAACAATTAATAATCATCCAGCAGATCATCTGCTGTTTAAAATTGGGGCAGTTAAAAAGACCGTAAAAGACACATTCGTGATTAAAATCTTTTAGGCCGCAGGCCCACTTCAAAAGTGGGCCTACCTTCCTCCAAAGCTCCCGTGCAAAAGGGCAGTTCCAAAATATGTGCAGCACCGTTTCGTCCACTCCGCAGCCATCTCTCGGGCACTTGGCTCTCGCCACCAGTCCTCGCCTGTGCTGGAACTCACGAGTAGGGAGGCACTGGTGGACGATTGCCCAGGCAAGATCCCTGTGTACATTCGCCAGAAACTTCCCGTACACGTTCCGCCATACCTTTTTGGATCTTGCCTGTGTGAAATTGGACACTGCCAGGGTAACCTCATTCCGCCTGAGGACCTTTGATACCTTTCTCTGGTCCCCCAGTATGTCAGGCTCCAAATCTTGGAGACCTAGGAGCCTGACTGTCTTTTCCAACACCACATAATGTTTTGGGGGACACAGAAGCACCGGAGCGTTCAGAGGGATGCGCAACCATCTTTTAAAAACCATGCCCGCAGCGTACCTTAAAAAGCAGCTAAAAATGCCATCGGATTTAATAATTTTAAAACAGAAACAGAAATACTTTATGTAAAAGAAAGTAAAAAGGTTAGGAACATCTTTCCCGCCATTATCTTTACTTTTGTACATAAAATCACGCTTTAATTTCTCCATTTTTGAACCCCATAAAAAAGTAAAAACAATTCTAGTTACTTTTTTAATGTATAAAATAGATGGAGGAAATACCATGGCAATGTATAGCATAATAGGGAGTAAAACCATCTTTATTATTAAAATCTTCCCCTCCATGGTAAGGTTTCTAAGATTCCACATTAAAATCTTCTTCTCCATCTTAGCTATAGCTGAATCCCAGTTAGGGCTCCCATCATTGACCTGGTTAAAAACAATACCTAAAACTTTAATTTGATCCTGTTGCATTGTGACTCCTGGGGTGATGGATGAATCCCAGGAGCCAATATAAAAACAGTCACATTTATCTGTGTTTAGCTTAAAACCAGAGACCTCGCAGAAATAGCTGGTGTTCCTCAATGCCCCCCTCATGGATGGAGAGTCCGGGCACAGTATGGTGACATCATCCATGTACCCCAACACCTTTAGATGGGTCCCTCCTCCACCAGGTATCGGTACGCCTCTTACTACCCGGTCTTTTCTGAGGAGGGCCATCAGTGGTTCGATTGCGCAAATAAAAAGGAGTGGGGACAGGGGGCAGCCCTGTTTGACACCTGATAAAAGAGGAACACCGCTGGTTAAAAAGCCATTAACAGAGACTTGACTAAAACAGGATCGGTATAAAAGCATGATTCGGCTTAAAATCGTTTCAGGCACTGCCATCTTTTTAAGAACTAAAAACAGGTATTCATGGGAGACCCTATCAAAGGCTTTTTCAAAGTCTAAGGATAAAATTGCTACAGTTTGATTTCTATCCTTAAAATACCATAAAACATCTCTTAAAATATTTAGGGATTCAGCTATAGACCTTCCAGGTACCCCACAAACCTGATTTGGGTGAATTAATTTATGAATAAAAGGTTTAAAACGGACAGCTAATAACTTGGCTAAAACTTTATAATCGACATTTAAAAGTGTGATGGGGCGCCAATTTTTTAGCATATCCTTTTCACCCTTTTTAAAAAGTAATGATACAATCCCCCTCCTCCAGGAAGGGGGAAGTTCATTAACAATAAAAGTTTCTTTATACAATAAAACCATATCATCCTTTAAAATATCCCAAAAAGCTAAATAAAATTCGATGGGTAAACCATCTTCCCCAGGGGCCTTCCCACTAGAAAAACTTTTAAAAACAAATAAAAGTTCATCTAAGTTAAGATCACGGGATAAAACCTCCTGGTCTAAAACATCTAGCTTAAAATCAAGGGAATTAAGAACATGTTCTAAAAAGGATGGATTAAGATCTTTCTTATTAAAAAGAAGCTGGTAGAAGTTAAAAACTGCATCTAACATGCCTTTTGGAGTGGATTCACCCTCAAGGTTTTGGATGATATCCCTCCTATTCATCACTTTTTTAAAAAAGAAACGGGAACATTTCTCGCCCTCCTCCAGGTGCTGCACATGTGAGTTAAAAATGATTTGTTTCCCTTTCTTTTCTATGGCATGTTTTATTTCAGTTTTAAGGTTTAAAATATCATTTTCTACATCCATACCAGCTTCTTTCAATTTAAAAAGTACATTTAAACGCATGTTAAGAACATAAAACCACTGTTTTTCCATTTTTGCCTTCTTCTTACCTGCTTTGATAAAAAAAAATCTGATTTTAGATTTGGTGCCCTCCCACCAGTGCAGCATAGGCTCGTGGGGTTTTCTTTGTGATTGCCAGCATTGGTAGGTCCGCACAAACTCCTCTTTTATCTCAGGGTCCTCTAGGAGTGTGGTGTTTAATCTCCAGAGGCCCCTTTTTGCTTTTTGCTCCCCCTCTAGCTCCAGGACCACCAAGAGGAGCTTATGATCAGAGAAGATATTCTGCTCGAGCGTGCATTTCAGGGGTTTAAAAGCTCTAGAGGAAAAAATAAAATCGATTCTGGAGCTCACTCTTCCATTGGACCATGTGGCGCCCGGGTCCTCCGGCAAGAGATCCTTCCAGCAATCTTTCAAATTAAAATCATCAATAAAATTTTTAAGCAGGTAAGAAGTGCGGTCTTTACGATTAATATCCCCACCCTGCCGGTGTTCCCCATCACGTATGCAGTTAAAATCACCTCCCACCAGCAGGGGGGAAGACCCAACACAAAACAGTGGTAAAATTTCAAATAGTTCTGCCCGCTCCTGTTTATCAGGAGGGGCATACACATTTAAAACACGAATTAAAAGTCCATTAAAATATAGATGAATTAAAAGAGCTCTGCCAGGCACAATCTCAGTTACTGTATGAATAGAAAAGGACTGGCCTCGGCAGAGCAGCCCAACACCCACAGAACGACAGTCATTTGCACCGGACCATATGGATGGGCCCAGCTTCCAGTCTTCTTTTAAGTCTTTATAGTCCATTTTACTAGGGATTCCACATTCTTGTAGCAGGCAAAGGTCAAAGTCACATGTCTCTAGATAAGAAAATAAAGCAGCCCTGCGATCAGGGCTCTTTAAGGACCTCACATTGAGTGAGGCAATTTTTACAGGGATAGGCATAGTTTATGGAGAGTCCGTGCTTGGAGAATCAAAGTCAATAATAAGCTGCGTACCGTCATCCCCCGCCTGCGGGGTCATCAGCTCCTTGATGTTCTGAGGGTCGGAGCTTGAGATCGATGATGCCCCGACCCTGAGCTCGCTCTCGTCCGAACTACGGCACGCCGCTTTCCTTTGAATGTCTTCCTCTTCTTCTTCTCTTTGTCTTTTAAATGTCACACTGCTGTCCATATCCTCTGTGTTGCTCTCACTCGATGTAATCTCTGGCCCCCGGCTGATGGATCTGCGTCTTCTTTCATCTTTTGACGACTGGAACTGCTGCACAGGGGCCTGTGAGGCCTCTTTTCCGGAACCTTTGCCGCTACCTTGGGAAGTTTTCATCGCTTGTTCCCCAGCAAGCGTTGCTGAGGACTGTTGCTCCAACTTCCCCATCGATCGACGATGGCCAGTTTTACCCACCGGGTCCACTGCTGGCGGGGCAGCAAACCCTGGTTTGGCGCCACTTGTCTTCTTGGCCCTGTCCTGTTTAGGCGGAGTAACAGGACCGGGCTCAGACCTGGCCACCTGGCTCCCCTTCCGGCGGGCTTTCACCGGGGCCTCTTCGTCCGGAGCAGGGCGACCCTGGGCCAAGCCAGTACCTGGCTTATGCTGCAATTTTGGGTCCACCTCTGCCCCCACCGAGGCCCGTCGGCTGCCACCCGCCACAGGTGAGCCTCCTTCAGAAGTTTCGGCGGGCTCTTGAGCCAGGTAGGAAGTCGATCGACGTCTTTCAATTTCCCGGGCAGTAAACTCGATCACCCGCCCGGGCTTCGTGGAATCCCCATGGCCTCCCCCTAGCACTACCAACGGTGGGCCCCCCGATGGAGCACCAGAGGTCTTGGGCCTGGACCCATCAGTACCTGCCATCTGGGGTTTGGGCATCTTAAAAAAGGACGTCTTTTGTCCTGTCCCCTCTTTGGGTGGGCCCAGCCTTGACCCACCCATCGTAGTTTTTGCTTTATGGGGACAGGAATTAAAATCGTGATTTTCCTCTCCGCAGAGGTTGCACCTTATTGTATGGCTACATCTTGAGGCTATGTGACCTTCTTGGCCACACCTATTGCAGCGAATCACACGCTCCGCGCCGCAGGTCTCCTGGGTGTGGCCAAACCTCAAGCAATTTCGGCAATACATAGGCATTTGAGGATAGAACAGGAAGCCCCGAACTCTCCCGATGGCAAAATTTGGGGGCGGATGGCAAAGACCCCCAATACCACCGGGATCCTTACGGAGCTTGACCCAGAACTTCCTCTTGCCGTTCCAGAACCGCACGGAGTTCAAGATTTTGTTTGCGAATCGCACCTCTTCGCAGTATCGCCGAAGAAAAGTGGCTATATCCTCCGTGGTCACATGAGGGCTGTGCATAGCCACCACCAACGGTATATGTTCCTCACCATAGAGGAACTGGAACGAAAGACCGTCGAGTCGATCGTCCCTCTGGTCCGCACCAGACAAGGTTGCATAGATGTTATCGCAACACGCCGTGGCCGTGAAGGTGACGGTATACAGGCCACGGCTTTCCTGGTCATTTAGACACAGGATGTCCTCCCTATTGAGGCGGAAGTAGTCAAGAAGAATCACCTCCGCAATGAAGCGGAGGTTCTTCAACTGACGATGGCTCTCCGACACCTCTATGCGGATGGTATTTCGCATCGACATTTCCCCAGAGGGGAAAGCCCAGGAGAACGGCATCTTCCACACCCAGGGACTAAGCCCCTTCCCCAATAGCAGCAGGGGCTCGGAATCCCGCTATAAAAGCGGAACCCTTACCCAAGGCAGAGGTCGGGGGTACCCTAGGTGCTTCCGAAGCTACAGGTAACGCTCAACGTACCGAAAATGCCTTCTGAGACACAAGGTCCCAGAGACAGGGGGATCGCAACCCGTTGTCTGAGGACTAAGCCCGCTCCCCAATAGCAGCAAGGGGGTGAAGTCCCTCCGTAAGGAGAGACAATCCCCCAAGGCCGAGAAGCGGGGTACCACAGACACCTTCCGACCAGACCAAATGCAGATACTACACTTGATCTTAGCCAAAAGGCCGAGAAGCGATAACCGTGAAAGGGGCGGGCCCAACAAGGTCCCCTTCATGGGCACTATCACTGCTTGCTGTCAGGGAGGCTGCCAGACAATTTTCCATGCACACTCTGGGCTGGGGGGCAGTCAACCACCAGTACACACAGCAGAACCTAAACCCATACCATTATTGCTAAGCAGCAAGACAGGGGCCCATTGCACTCCCACGGGGCCTTTTTAAATGCAATCCATAACCCGGATTTGCCAGGAACCCTTCTTACTCCTCCTACTTGCATGTGACACTGGGCTTAGGATCTGCATAGGAAACACACACACAAGCACACACCTACCTTTGTTGCCTGCAGATGCCTCCTTGGCTGTCCCCAAACGGTATCAAACCAACACCCACGGGAAGCTGTAAGCATAGAGGACATGCCTGCACCCCATTGGACTTACCTGTGTGGGTTAAATCCGGGTTATTTGACAACCTATGGCGGTGATGGTTCTGCTCAGGCAGAGCAGTGCTGATGCTCCTCATAAAGCTGTCGCTGCTGTGAAGGTTCTAGGTGACATCACAAATCCCTATGGTTACATACACAACAAAGCTGGGTTGTTGTTGTTTACACTCTGCAAGGCCTGTGGAAGTGAGTGACATCATAGCACTGTAGTTCTGAGGGTTCTAGATGGATGCAACAATCTCCTGTTGCTTCTATGAAGGCCATAATAGACGACATCACCAAACAGCTCCATAGTCACATACACAGCAAAGGAGAGATGTTGTTTACACCTAGTGATGTCAGTGGTATTGAGTGACATCACAGCACAGTGCTAAGGCTCCTGGGCCTGGACACAGCAGCGGCTGCAATATCTCAACGGAGAATACGTTTATATATATGTGTGTGTGTGCGCGTATATATATATATATATATATATATATATATATATATATATATATTTCTCCGCCGAAATCACTTTTAAACCCATTTCCACCTTTTTTTCCCTTCTCTTCCTCTTACTTTTTTTTCACGTTTTTTTACGTTTTTCTCCTTTTCGCCTCTTTTCTGGGCGTATTATTCTTCTTTTTCTTCTTTTTTTTCGTCTAATGCATACCCCATCAGTGCAGCAATGCTTATTCAATACCGCCAGCAGATGGAGACACTGGGGGATAATTTTCTAAGGATTTATACTGATTTTTCCTGTCTGAATTTGTCGCACAGAAAGTTGCAGGCCAAATATGTGTGACATTTCTGCGACTTTAGCTTCTAGAGCATTTTTACAACATTATACATAGGTGCTGAATACATAAAAAGCGACTGTTCAGCGACAGACAAGTCGCATCGGCTGAAAGTAGGCCAGAATGTCAGTCCATGTTGGAGCAGGTTTAGATACAGTCTAAAGTATAGATCTCAAAGTCTGTGCACAGAATTTAGCAAGGGCCTCGCACCTTCTGATGCATCAGGTAGGTGCACAATAGCATAGCCTAACCCTCTGTACTTTGGTCTATATTGATGCGGGACATAGACAGCCAGCTGATGACCAATCCATTAGTGCAATGGATGGCTGGAAGCATTTGTCTTTGCCTTTGCAATACCACAGAAGCAATGCATGGTCAATGTACAGCAATGACACACCTGTGTGAACAGCCAGGAGACCCCCCCCATGTTATGTTACATAGTTACATAGTTAGTACGGTCGAAAAAAGACATATGTCCATCAAGTTCAACCAGGGAATTAAGGGGTAGGGGTGTGGCGCGATATTGGGGAAGGGATGAGATTTTATATTTCTTCATAAGCATTAATCTTATTTTGTCAATTAGGAACATTCAGCACCCACCCGCTATCAAGGCAGCTGCCTATCATGTCATGCCCTACCTGCACAGGTGTGCTGGCTACTCAAATGATCCAATTAAGGAGGCCATTTAGTCAGCAGCAGCAGAAGTCCTGTGCCTGGACGCTCCAACAGCGGCCAGACACAAGCAGAAGCAGAAGCAGCAGAAGCAGCAGCAGCACCACCTTTTGTTTTTTGGCTGCAGCAGCAGCAGCAAGGCCCACAGGGCTGGCTAGCTGGCTAGCCAGCAAGCAGGTAGCAATGAAAGTAGGAATCTTTCTTTTTAACCCTGTAAGGGGGTGGTGCACTGTACCCGAAGATACTGCCATATCGGGTCAATGCATAGGGCGACGGAAGCAAGCTTCGAAATCGGCCCCCGTTCTCAAAAATCCATTTAATATATGGTCCCCAGATAGGGGACGTATCAGATATTAAACTGATAAGAACAGATACTACACTTGATCTTAGCCAAAAGGCCGAGAAGCGATAACCGTGAAAGGGGCGGGCCCAACAAGGTCCCCTTCATGGGCACTATCACTGCTTGCTGTCAGGGAGGCTGCCAGACAATTTTCCATGCACACTCTGGGCTGGGGGGCAGTCAACCACCAGTACACACAGCAGAACCTAAACCCATACCATTATTGCTAAGCAGCAAGACAGGGGCCCATTGCACTCCCACGGGGCCTTTTTAAATGCAATCCATAACCCGGATTTGCCAGGAACCCTTCTTACTCCTCCTACTTGCATGTGACACTGGGCTTAGGATCTGCATAGGAAACACACACACAAGCACACACCTACCTTTGTTGCCTGCAGATGCCTCCTTGGCTGTCCCCAAACGGTATCAAACCAACACCCACGGGAAGCTGTAAGCATAGAGGACATGCCTGCACCCCATTGGACTTACCTGTGTGGTGGGTTAAATCCGGGTTATTTGACAACCTATGGCGGTGATGGTTCTGCTCAGGCAGAGCAGTGCTGATGCTCCTCATAAAGCTGTCGCTGCTGTGAAGGTTCTAGGTGACATCACAAATCCCTATGGTTACATACACAACAAAGCTGGGTTGTTGTTGTTTACACTCTGCAAGGCCTGTGGAAGTGAGTGACATCATAGCACTGTAGTTCTGAGGGTTCTAGATGGATGCAACAATCTCCTGTTGCTTCTATGAAGGCCATAATAGACGACATCACCAAACAGCTCCATAGTCACATACACAGCAAAGGAGAGATGTTGTTTACACCTAGTGATGTCAGTGGTATTGAGTGACATCACAGCACAGTGCTAAGGCTCCTGGGCCTGGACACAGCAGCGGCTGCAATATCTCAACGGAGAATACGTTTATATATATGTGTGTGTGTGCGCGTATATATATATATATATATATATATATATATATATATATATATATATTCTCCGCCGAAATCACTTTTAAACCCATTTCCACCTTTTTTTCCCTTCTCTTCCTCTTACTTTTTTTTCACGTTTTTTTACGTTTTTCTCCTTTTCGCCTCTTTTCTGGGCGTATTATTCTTCTTTTTCTTCTTTTTTTTCGTCTAATGCATACCCCATCAGTGCAGCAATGCTTATTCAATACCGCCAGCAGATGGAGACACTGGGGGATAATTTTCTAAGGATTTATACTGATTTTTCCTGTCTGAATTTGTCGCACAGAAAGTTGCAGGCCAAATATGTGTGACATTTCTGCGACTTTAGCTTCTAGAGCATTTTTACAACATTATACATAGGTGCTGAATACATAAAAAGCGACTGTTCAGCGACAGACAAGTCGCATCGGCTGAAAGTAGGCCAGAATGTCAGTCCATGTTGGAGCAGGTTTAGATACAGTCTAAAGTATAGATCTCAAAGTCTGTGCACAGAATTTAGCAAGGGCCTCGCACCTTCTGATGCATCAGGTAGGTGCACAATAGCATAGCCTAACCCTCTGTACTTTGGTCTATATTGATGCGGGACATAGACAGCCAGCTGATGACCAATCCATTAGTGCAATGGATGGCTGGAAGCATTTGTCTTTGCCTTTGCAATACCACAGAAGCAATGCATGGTCAATGTACAGCAATGACACACCTGTGTGAACAGCCAGGAGACCCCCCCCATGTTATGTTACATAGTTACATAGTTAGTACGGTCGAAAAAAGACATATGTCCATCAAGTTCAACCAGGGAATTAAGGGGTAGGGGTGTGGCGCGATATTGGGGAAGGGATGAGATTTTATATTTCTTCATAAGCATTAATCTTATTTTGTCAATTAGGAACATTCAGCACCCACCCGCTATCAAGGCAGCTGCCTATCATGTCATGCCCTACCTGCACAGGTGTGCTGGCTACTCAAATGATCCAATTAAGGAGGCCATTTAGTCAGCAGCAGCAGAAGTCCTGTGCCTGGACGCTCCAACAGCGGCCAGACACAAGCAGAAGCAGAAGCAGCAGAAGCAGCAGCAGCACCACCTTTTGTTTTTTGGCTGCAGCAGCAGCAGCAAGGCCCACAGGGCTGGCTAGCTGGCTAGCCAGCAAGCAGGTAGCAATGAAAGTAGGAATCTTTCTTTTTAACCCTGTAAGGGGGTGGTGCACTGTACCCGAAGATACTGCCATATCGGGTCAATGCATAGGGCGACGGAAGCAAGCTTCGAAATCGGCCCCCGTTCTCAAAAATCCATTTAATATATGGTCCCCAGATAGGGGACGTATCAGATATTAAACTGATAAGAACAGATACTACACTTGATCTTAGCCAAAAGGCCGAGAAGCGATAACCGTGAAAGGGGCGGGCCCAACAAGGTCCCCTTCATGGGCACTATCACTGCTTGCTGTCAGGGAGGCTGCCAGACAATTTTCCATGCACACTCTGGGCTGGGGGGCAGTCAACCACCAGTACACACAGCAGAACCTAAACCCATACCATTATTGCTAAGCAGCAAGACAGGGGCCCATTGCACTCCCACGGGGCCTTTTTAAATGCAATCCATAACCCGGATTTGCCAGGAACCCTTCTTACTCCTCCTACTTGCATGTGACACTGGGCTTAGGATCTGCATAGGAAACACACACACAAGCACACACCTACCTTTGTTGCCTGCAGATGCCTCCTTGGCTGTCCCCAAACGGTATCAAACCAACACCCACGGGAAGCTGTAAGCATAGAGGACATGCCTGCACCCCATTGGACTTACCTGTGTGGGTTAAATCCGGGTTATTTGACAACCTATGGCGGTGATGGTTCTGCTCAGGCAGAGCAGTGCTGATGCTCCTCATAAAGCTGTCGCTGCTGTGAAGGTTCTAGGTGACATCACAAATCCCTATGGTTACATACACAACAAAGCTGGGTTGTTGTTGTTTACACTCTGCAAGGCCTGTGGAAGTGAGTGACATCATAGCACTGTAGTTCTGAGGGTTCTAGATGGATGCAACAATCTCCTGTTGCTTCTATGAAGGCCATAATAGACGACATCACCAAACAGCTCCATAGTCACATACACAGCAAAGGAGAGATGTTGTTTACACCTAGTGATGTCAGTGGTATTGAGTGACATCACAGCACAGTGCTAAGGCTCCTGGGCCTGGACACAGCAGCGGCTGCAATATCTCAACGGAGAATACGTTTATATATATGTGTGTGTGTGCGCGTATATATATATATATATATATATATATATATATATATATATATTTCTCCGCCGAAATCACTTTTAAACCCATTTCCACCTTTTTTTCCCTTCTCTTCCTCTTACTTTTTTTTCACGTTTTTTTACGTTTTTCTCCTTTTCGCCTCTTTTCTGGGCGTATTATTCTTCTTTTTCTTCTTTTTTTTCGTCTAATGCATACCCCATCAGTGCAGCAATGCTTATTCAATACCGCCAGCAGATGGAGACACTGGGGGATAATTTTCTAAGGATTTATACTGATTTTTCCTGTCTGAATTTGTCGCACAGAAAGTTGCAGGCCAAATATGTGTGACATTTCTGCGACTTTAGCTTCTAGAGCATTTTTACAACATTATACATAGGTGCTGAATACATAAAAAGCGACTGTTCAGCGACAGACAAGTCGCATCGGCTGAAAGTAGGCCAGAATGTCAGTCCATGTTGGAGCAGGTTTAGATACAGTCTAAAGTATAGATCTCAAAGTCTGTGCACAGAATTTAGCAAGGGCCTCGCACCTTCTGATGCATCAGGTAGGTGCACAATAGCATAGCCTAACCCTCTGTACTTTGGTCTATATTGATGCGGGACATAGACAGCCAGCTGATGACCAATCCATTAGTGCAATGGATGGCTGGAAGCATTTGTCTTTGCCTTTGCAATACCACAGAAGCAATGCATGGTCAATGTACAGCAATGACACACCTGTGTGAACAGCCAGGAGACCCCCCCCATGTTATGTTACATAGTTACATAGTTAGTACGGTCGAAAAAAGACATATGTCCATCAAGTTCAACCAGGGAATTAAGGGGTAGGGGTGTGGCGCGATATTGGGGAAGGGATGAGATTTTATATTTCTTCATAAGCATTAATCTTATTTTGTCAATTAGGAACATTCAGCACCCACCCGCTATCAAGGCAGCTGCCTATCATGTCATGCCCTACCTGCACAGGTGTGCTGGCTACTCAAATGATCCAATTAAGGAGGCCATTTAGTCAGCAGCAGCAGAAGTCCTGTGCCTGGACGCTCCAACAGCGGCCAGACACAAGCAGAAGCAGAAGCAGCAGAAGCAGCAGCAGCACCACCTTTTGTTTTTTGGCTGCAGCAGCAGCAGCAAGGCCCACAGGGCTGGCTAGCTGGCTAGCCAGCAAGCAGGTAGCAATGAAAGTAGGAATCTTTCTTTTTAACCCTGTAAGGGGGTGGTGCACTGTACCCGAAGATACTGCCATATCGGGTCAATGCATAGGGCGACGGAAGCAAGCTTCGAAATCGGCCCCCGTTCTCAAAAATCCATTTAATATATGGTCCCCAGATAGGGGACGTATCAGATATTAAACTGATAAGAACAGATACTACACTTGATCTTAGCCAAAAGGCCGAGAAGCGATAACCGTGAAAGGGGCGGGCCCAACAAGGTCCCCTTCATGGGCACTATCACTGCTTGCTGTCAGGGAGGCTGCCAGACAATTTTCCATGCACACTCTGGGCTGGGGGGCAGTCAACCACCAGTACACACAGCAGAACCTAAACCCATACCATTATTGCTAAGCAGCAAGACAGGGGCCCATTGCACTCCCTCGGGGCCTTTTTAAATGCAATCCATAACCCGGATTTGCCAGGAACCCTTCTTACTCCTCCTACTTGCATGTGACACTGGGCTTAGGATCTGCATAGGAAACACACACACAAGCACACACCTACCTTTGTTGCCTGCAGATGCCTCCTTGGCTGTCCCCAAACGGTATCAAACCAACACCCACGGGAAGCTGTAAGCATAGAGGACATGCCTGCACCCCATTGGACTTACCTGTGTGGGTTAAATCCGGGTTATTTGACAACCTATGGCGGTGATGGTTCTGCTCAGGCAGAGCAGTGCTGATGCTCCTCATAAAGCTGTCGCTGCTGTGAAGGTTCTAGGTGACATCACAAATCCCTATGGTTACATACACAACAAAGCTGGGTTGTTGTTGTTTACACTCTGCAAGGCCTGTGGAAGTGAGTGACATCATAGCACTGTAGTTCTGAGGGTTCTAGATGGATGCAACAATCTCCTGTTGCTTCTATGAAGGCCATAATAGACGACATCACCAAACAGCTCCATAGTCACATACACAGCAAAGGAGAGATGTTGTTTACACCTAGTGATGTCAGTGGTATTGAGTGACATCACAGCACAGTGCTAAGGCTCCTGGGCCTGGACACAGCAGCGGCTGCAATATCTCAACGGAGAATACGTTTATATATATGTGTGTGTGTGCGCGTATATATATATATATATATATATATATATATATATATATATATATTCTCCGCCGAAATCACTTTTAAACCCATTTCCACCTTTTTTTCCCTTCTCTTCCTCTTACTTTTTTTTCACGTTTTTTTACGTTTTTCTCCTTTTCGCCTCTTTTCTGGGCGTATTATTCTTCTTTTTCTTCTTTTTTTTCGTCTAATGCATACCCCATCAGTGCAGCAATGCTTATTCAATACCGCCAGCAGATGGAGACACTGGGGGATAATTTTCTAAGGATTTATACTGATTTTTCCTGTCTGAATTTGTCGCACAGAAAGTTGCAGGCCAAATATGTGTGACATTTCTGCGACTTTAGCTTCTAGAGCATTTTTACAACATTATACATAGGTGCTGAATACATAAAAAGCGACTGTTCAGCGACAGACAAGTCGCATCGGCTGAAAGTAGGCCAGAATGTCAGTCCATGTTGGAGCAGGTTTAGATACAGTCTAAAGTATAGATCTCAAAGTCTGTGCACAGAATTTAGCAAGGGCCTCGCACCTTCTGATGCATCAGGTAGGTGCACAATAGCATAGCCTAACCCTCTGTACTTTGGTCTATATTGATGCGGGACATAGACAGCCAGCTGATGACCAATCCATTAGTGCAATGGATGGCTGGAAGCATTTGTCTTTGCCTTTGCAATACCACAGAAGCAATGCATGGTCAATGTACAGCAATGACACACCTGTGTGAACAGCCAGGAGACCCCCCCCATGTTATGTTACATAGTTACATAGTTAGTACGGTCGAAAAAAGACATATGTCCATCAAGTTCAACCAGGGAATTAAGGGGTAGGGGTGTGGCGCGATATTGGGGAAGGGATGAGATTTTATATTTCTTCATAAGCATTAATCTTATTTTGTCAATTAGGAACATTCAGCACCCACCCGCTATCAAGGCAGCTGCCTATCATGTCATGCCCTACCTGCACAGGTGTGCTGGCTACTCAAATGATCCAATTAAGGAGGCCATTTAGTCAGCAGCAGCAGAAGTCCTGTGCCTGGACGCTCCAACAGCGGCCAGACACAAGCAGAAGCAGAAGCAGCAGAAGCAGCAGCAGCACCACCTTTTGTTTTTTGGCTGCAGCAGCAGCAGCAAGGCCCACAGGGCTGGCTAGCTGGCTAGCCAGCAAGCAGGTAGCAATGAAAGTAGGAATCTTTCTTTTTAACCCTGTAAGGGGGTGGTGCACTGTACCCGAAGATACTGCCATATCGGGTCAATGCATAGGGCGACGGAAGCAAGCTTCGAAATCGGCCCCCGTTCTCAAAAATCCATTTAATATATGGTCCCCAGATAGGGGACGTATCAGATATTAAACTGATAAGAACAGATACTACACTTGATCTTAGCCAAAAGGCCGAGAAGCGATAACCGTGAAAGGGGCGGGCCCAACAAGGTCCCCTTCATGGGCACTATCACTGCTTGCTGTCAGGGAGGCTGCCAGACAATTTTCCATGCACACTCTGGGCTGGGGGGCAGTCAACCACCAGTACACACAGCAGAACCTAAACCCATACCATTATTGCTAAGCAGCAAGACAGGGGCCCATTGCACTCCCACGGGGCCTTTTTAAATGCAATCCATAACCCGGATTTGCCAGGAACCCTTCTTACTCCTCCTACTTGCATGTGACACTGGGCTTAGGATCTGCATAGGAAACACACACACAAGCACACACCTACCTTTGTTGCCTGCAGATGCCTCCTTGGCTGTCCCCAAACGGTATCAAACCAACACCCACGGGAAGCTGTAAGCATAGAGGACATGCCTGCACCCCATTGGACTTACCTGTGTGGGTTAAATCCGGGTTATTTGACAACCTATGGCGGTGATGGTTCTGCTCAGGCAGAGCAGTGCTGATGCTCCTCATAAAGCTGTCGCTGCTGTGAAGGTTCTAGGTGACATCACAAATCCCTATGGTTACATACACAACAAAGCTGGGTTGTTGTTGTTTACACTCTGCAAGGCCTGTGGAAGTGAGTGACATCATAGCACTGTAGTTCTGAGGGTTCTAGATGGATGCAACAATCTCCTGTTGCTTCTATGAAGGCCATAATAGACGACATCACCAAACAGCTCCATAGTCACATACACAGCAAAGGAGAGATGTTGTTTACACCTAGTGATGTCAGTGGTATTGAGTGACATCACAGCACAGTGCTAAGGCTCCTGGGCCTGGACACAGCAGCGGCTGCAATATCTCAACGGAGAATACGTTTATATATATGTGTGTGTGTGCGCGTATATATATATATATATATATATATATATATATATATATATATATATTCTCCGCCGAAATCACTTTTAAACCCATTTCCACCTTTTTTTCCCTTCTCTTCCTCTTACTTTTTTTTCACGTTTTTTTACGTTTTTCTCCTTTTCGCCTCTTTTCTGGGCGTATTATTCTTCTTTTTCTTCTTTTTTTTCGTCTAATGCATACCCCATCAGTGCAGCAATGCTTATTCAATACCGCCAGCAGATGGAGACACTGGGGGATAATTTTCTAAGGATTTATACTGATTTTTCCTGTCTGAATTTGTCGCACAGAAAGTTGCAGGCCAAATATGTGTGACATTTCTGCGACTTTAGCTTCTAGAGCATTTTTACAACATTATACATAGGTGCTGAATACATAAAAAGCGACTGTTCAGCGACAGACAAGTCGCATCGGCTGAAAGTAGGCCAGAATGTCAGTCCATGTTGGAGCAGGTTTAGATACAGTCTAAAGTATAGATCTCAAAGTCTGTGCACAGAATTTAGCAAGGGCCTCGCACCTTCTGATGCATCAGGTAGGTGCACAATAGCATAGCCTAACCCTCTGTACTTTGGTCTATATTGATGCGGGACATAGACAGCCAGCTGATGACCAATCCATTAGTGCAATGGATGGCTGGAAGCATTTGTCTTTGCCTTTGCAATACCACAGAAGCAATGCATGGTCAATGTACAGCAATGACACACCTGTGTGAACAGCCAGGAGACCCCCCCCATGTTATGTTACATAGTTACATAGTTAGTACGGTCGAAAAAAGACATATGTCCATCAAGTTCAACCAGGGAATTAAGGGGTAGGGGTGTGGCGCGATATTGGGGAAGGGATGAGATTTTATATTTCTTCATAAGCATTAATCTTATTTTGTCAATTAGGAACATTCAGCACCCACCCGCTATCAAGGCAGCTGCCTATCATGTCATGCCCTACCTGCACAGGTGTGCTGGCTACTCAAATGATCCAATTAAGGAGGCCATTTAGTCAGCAGCAGCAGAAGTCCTGTGCCTGGACGCTCCAACAGCGGCCAGACACAAGCAGAAGCAGAAGCAGCAGCAGCACCACCTTTTGTTTTTTGGCTGCAGCAGCAGCAGCAAGGCCCACAGGGCTGGCTAGCTGGCTAGCCAGCAAGCAGGTAGCAATGAAAGTAGGAATCTTTCTTTTTAACCCTGTAAGGGGGTGGTGCACTGTACCCGAAGATACTGCCATATCGGGTCAATGCATAGGGCGACGGAAGCAAGCTTCGAAATCGGCCCCCGTTCTCAAAAATCCATTTAATATATGGTCCCCAGATAGGGGACGTATCAGATATTAAACTGATAAGAACAGATACTACACTTGATCTTAGCCAAAAGGCCGAGAAGCGATAACCGTGAAAGGGGCGGGCCCAACAAGGTCCCCTTCATGGGCACTATCACTGCTTGCTGTCAGGGAGGCTGCCAGACAATTTTCCATGCACACTCTGGGCTGGGGGGCAGTCAACCACCAGTACACACAGCAGAACCTAAACCCATACCATTATTGCTAAGCAGCAAGACAGGGGCCCATTGCACTCCCACGGGGCCTTTTTAAATGCAATCCATAACCCGGATTTGCCAGGAACCCTTCTTACTCCTCCTACTTGCATGTGACACTGGGCTTAGGATCTGCATAGGAAACACACACACAAGCACACACCTACCTTTGTTGCCTGCAGATGCCTCCTTGGCTGTCCCCAAACGGTATCAAACCAACACCCACGGGAAGCTGTAAGCATAGAGGACATGCCTGCACCCCATTGGACTTACCTGTGTGGGTTAAATCCGGGTTATTTGACAACCTATGGCGGTGATGGTTCTGCTCAGGCAGAGCAGTGCTGATGCTCCTCATAAAGCTGTCGCTGCTGTGAAGGTTCTAGGTGACATCACAAATCCCTATGGTTACATACACAACAAAGCTGGGTTGTTGTTGTTTACACTCTGCAAGGCCTGTGGAAGTGAGTGACATCATAGCACTGTAGTTCTGCGGGTTCTAGATGGATGCAACAATCTCCTGTTGCTTCTATGAAGGCCATAATAGACGACATCACCAAACAGCTCCATAGTCACATACACAGCAAAGGAGAGATGTTGTTTACACCTAGTGATGTCAGTGGTATTGAGTGACATCACAGCACAGTGCTAAGGCTCCTGGGCCTGGACACAGCAGCGGCTGCAATATCTCAACGGAGAATACGTTTATATATATGTGTGTGTGTGCGCGTATATATATATATATATATATATATATATATATATATATATATATTTCTCCGCCGAAATCACTTTTAAACCCATTTCCACCTTTTTTTCCCTTCTCTTCCTCTTACTTTTTTTTCACGTTTTTTTACGTTTTTCTCCTTTTCGCCTCTTTTCTGGGCGTATTATTCTTCTTTTTCTTCTTTTTTTTCGTCTAATGCATACCCCATCAGTGCAGCAATGCTTATTCAATACCGCCAGCAGATGGAGACACTGGGGGATAATTTTCTAAGGATTTATACTGATTTTTCCTGTCTGAATTTGTCGCACAGAAAGTTGCAGGCCAAATATGTGTGACATTTCTGCGACTTTAGCTTCTAGAGCATTTTTACAACATTATACATAGGTGCTGAATACATAAAAAGCGACTGTTCAGCGACAGACAAGTCGCATCGGCTGAAAGTAGGCCAGAATGTCAGTCCATGTTGGAGCAGGTTTAGATACAGTCTAAAGTATAGATCTCAAAGTCTGTGCACAGAATTTAGCAAGGGCCTCGCACCTTCTGATGCATCAGGTAGGTGCACAATAGCATAGCCTAACCCTCTGTACTTTGGTCTATATTGATGCGGGACATAGACAGCCAGCTGATGACCAATCCATTAGTGCAATGGATGGCTGGAAGTATTTGTCTTTGCCTTTGCAATACCACAGAAGCAATGCATGGTCAATGTACAGCAATGACACACCTGTGTGAACAGCCAGGAGACCCCCCCCATGTTATGTTACATAGTTACATAGTTAGTACGGTCGAAAAAAGACATATGTCCATCAAGTTCAACCAGGGAATTAAGGGGTAGGGGTGTGGCGCGATATTGGGGAAGGGATGAGATTTTATATTTCTTCATAAGCATTAATCTTATTTTGTCAATTAGGAACATTCAGCACCCACCCGCTATCAAGGCAGCTGCCTATCATGTCATGCCCTACCTGCACAGGTGTGCTGGCTACTCAAATGATCCAATTAAGGAGGCCATTTAGTCAGCAGCAGCAGAAGTCCTGTGCCTGGACGCTCCAACAGCGGCCAGACACAAGCAGAAGCAGAAGCAGCAGAAGCAGCAGCAGCACCACCTTTTGTTTTTTGGCTGCAGCAGCAGCAGCAAGGCCCACAGGGCTGGCTAGCTGGCTAGCCAGCAAGCAGGTAGCAATGAAAGTAGGAATCTTTCTTTTTAACCCTGTAAGGGGGTGGTGCACTGTACCCGAAGATACTGCCATATCGGGTCAATGCATAGGGCGACGGAAGCAAGCTTCGAAATCGGCCCCCGTTCTCAAAAATCCATTTAATATATGGTCCCCAGATAGGGGACGTATCAGATATTAAACTGATAAGAACAGATACTACACTTGATCTTAGCCAAAAGGCCGAGAAGCGATAACCGTGAAAGGGGCGGGCCCAACAAGGTCCCCTTCATGGGCACTATCACTGCTTGCTGTCAGGGAGGCTGCCAGACAATTTTCCATGCACACTCTGGGCTGGGGGGCAGTCAACCACCAGTACACACAGCAGAACCTAAACCCATACCATTATTGCTAAGCAGCAAGACAGGGGCCCATTGCACTCCCACGGGGCCTTTTTAAATGCAATCCATAACCCGGATTTGCCAGGAACCCTTCTTACTCCTCCTACTTGCATGTGACACTGGGCTTAGGATCTGCATAGGAAACACACACACAAGCACACACCTACCTTTGTTGCCTGCAGATGCCTCCTTGGCTGTCCCCAAACGGTATCAAACCAACACCCACGGGAAGCTGTAAGCATAGAGGACATGCCTGCACCCCATTGGACTTACCTGTGTGGGTTAAATCCGGGTTATTTGACAACCTATGGCGGTGATGGTTCTGCTCAGGCAGAGCAGTGCTGATGCTCCTCATAAAGCTGTCGCTGCTGTGAAGGTTCTAGGTGACATCACAAATCCCTATGGTTACATACACAACAAAGCTGGGTTGTTGTTGTTTACACTCTGCAAGGCCTGTGGAAGTGAGTGACATCATAGCACTGTAGTTCTGAGGGTTCTAGATGGATGCAACAATCTCCTGTTGCTTCTATGAAGGCCATAATAGACGACATCACCAAACAGCTCCATAGTCACATACACAGCAAAGGAGAGATGTTGTTTACACCTAGTGATGTCAGTGGTATTGAGTGACATCACAGCACAGTGCTAAGGCTCCTGGGCCTGGACACAGCAGCGGCTGCAATATCTCAATGGAGAATACGTTTATATATATGTGTGTGTGTGCGCGTATATATATATATATATATATATATATATATATATATATATATCTATATTTCTCCGCCGAAATCACTTTTAAACCCATTTCCACCTTTTTTTCCCTTCTCTTCCTCTTACTTTTTTTTCACGTTTTTTTACGTTTTTCTCCTTTTCGCCTCTTTTCTGGGCGTATTATTCTTCTTTTTCTTCTTTTTTTTCGTCTAATGCATACCCCATCAGTGCAGCAATGCTTATTCAATACCGCCAGCAGATGGAGACACTGGGGGATAATTTTCTAAGGATTTATACTGATTTTTCCTGTCTGAATTTGTCGCACAGAAAGTTGCAGGCCAAATATGTGTGACATTTCTGCGACTTTAGCTTCTAGAGCATTTTTACAACATTATACATAGGTGCTGAATACATAAAAAGCGACTGTTCAGCGACAGACAAGTCGCATCGGCTGAAAGTAGGCCAGAATGTCAGTCCATGTTGGAGCAGGTTTAGATACAGTCTAAAGTATAGATCTCAAAGTCTGTGCACAGAATTTAGCAAGGGCCTCGCACCTTCTGATGCATCAGGTAGGTGCACAATAGCATAGCCTAACCCTCTGTACTTTGGTCTATATTGATGCGGGACATAGACAGCCAGCTGATGACCAATCCATTAGTGCAATGGATGGCTGGAAGCATTTGTCTTTGCCTTTGCAATACCACAGAAGCAATGCATGGTCAATGTACAGCAATGACACACCTGTGTGAACAGCCAGGAGACCCCCCCCATGTTATGTTACATAGTTACATAGTTAGTACGGTCGAAAAAAGACATATGTCCATCAAGTTCAACCAGGGAATTAAGGGGTAGGGGTGTGGCGCGATATTGGGGAAGGGATGAGATTTTATATTTCTTCATAAGCATTAATCTTATTTTGTCAATTAGGAACATTCAGCACCCACCCGCTATCAAGGCAGCTGCCTATCATGTCATGCCCTACCTGCACAGGTGTGCTGGCTACTCAAATGATCCAATTAAGGAGGCCATTTAGTCAGCAGCAGCAGAAGTCCTGTGCCTGGACGCTCCAACAGCGGCCAGACACAAGCAGAAGCAGAAGCAGCAGAAGCAGCAGCAGCACCACCTTTTGTTTTTTGGCTGCAGCAGCAGCAGCAAGGCCCACAGGGCTGGCTAGCCAGCAAGCAGGTAGCAATGAAAGTAGGAATCTTTCTTTTTAACCCTGTAAGGGGGTGGTGCACTGTACCCGAAGATACTGCCATATCGGGTCAATGCATAGGGCGACGGAAGCAAGCTTCGAAATCGGCCCCCGTTCTCAAAAATCCATTTAATATATGGTCCCCAGATAGGGGACGTATCAGATATTAAACTGATAAGAACAGATACTACACTTGATCTTAGCCAAAAGGCCGAGAAGCGATAACCGTGAAAGGGGCGGGCCCAACAAGGTCCCCTTCATGGGCACTATCACTGCTTGCTGTCAGGGAGGCTGCCAGACAATTTTCCATGCACACTCTGGGCTGGGGGGCAGTCAACCACCAGTACACACAGCAGAACCTAAACCCATACCATTATTGCTAAGCAGCAAGACAGGGGCCCATTGCACTCCCACGGGGCCTTTTTAAATGCAATCCATAACCCGGATTTGCCAGGAACCCTTCTTACTCCTCCTACTTGCATGTGACACTGGGCTTAGGATCTGCATAGGAAACACACACACAAGCACACACCTACCTTTGTTGCCTGCAGATGCCTCCTTGGCTGTCCCCAAACGGTATCAAACCAACACCCACGGGAAGCTGTAAGCATAGAGGACATGCCTGCACCCCATTGGACTTACCTGTGTGGGTTAAATCCGGGTTATTTGACAACCTATGGCGGTGATGGTTCTGCTCAGGCAGAGCAGTGCTGATGCTCCTCATAAAGCTGTCGCTGCTGTGAAGGTTCTAGGTGACATCACAAATCCCTATGGTTACATACACAACAAAGCTGGGTTGTTGTTGTTTACACTCTGCAAGGCCTGTGGAAGTGAGTGACATCATAGCACTGTAGTTCTGAGGGTTCTAGATGGATGCAACAATCTCCTGTTGCTTCTATGAAGGCCATAATAGACGACATCACCAAACAGCTCCATAGTCACATACACAGCAAAGGAGAGATGTTGTTTACACCTAGTGATGTCAGTGGTATTGAGTGACATCACAGCACAGTGCTAAGGCTCCTGGGCCTGGACACAGCAGCGGCTGCAATATCTCAACGGAGAATACGTTTATATATATGTGTGTGTGTGCGCGTATATATATATATATATATATATATATATATATATATATATATATATATTTCTCCGCCGAAATCACTTTTAAACCCATTTCCACCTTTTTTTCCCTTCTCTTCCTCTTACTTTTTTTTCACGTTTTTTTACGTTTTTCTCCTTTTCGCCTCTTTTCTGGGCGTATTATTCTTCTTTTTCTTCTTTTTTTTCGTCTAATGCATACCCCATCAGTGCAGCAATGCTTATTCAATACCGCCAGCAGATGGAGACACTGGGGGATAATTTTCTAAGGATTTATACTGATTTTTCCTGTCTGAATTTGTCGCACAGAAAGTTGCAGGCCAAATATGTGTGACATTTCTGCGACTTTAGCTTCTAGAGCATTTTTACAACATTATACATAGGTGCTGAATACATAAAAAGCGACTGTTCAGCGACAGACAAGTCGCATCGGCTGAAAGTAGGCCAGAATGTCAGTCCATGTTGGAGCAGGTTTAGATACAGTCTAAAGTATAGATCTCAAAGTCTGTGCACAGAATTTAGCAAGGGCCTCGCACCTTCTGATGCATCAGGTAGGTGCACAATAGCATAGCCTAACCCTCTGTACTTTGGTCTATATTGATGCGGGACATAGACAGCCAGCTGATGACCAATCCATTAGTGCAATGGATGGCTGGAAGCATTTGTCTTTGCCTTTGCAATACCACAGAAGCAATGCATGGTCAATGTACAGCAATGACACACCTGTGTGAACAGCCAGGAGACCCCCCCCATGTTATGTTACATAGTTACATAGTTAGTACGGTCGAAAAAAGACATATGTCCATCAAGTTCAACCAGGGAATTAAGGGGTAGGGGTGTGGCGCGATATTGGGGAAGGGATGAGATTTTATATTTCTTCATAAGCATTAATCTTATTTTGTCAATTAGGAACATTCAGCACCCACCCGCTATCAAGGCAGCTGCCTATCATGTCATGCCCTACCTGCACAGGTGTGCTGGCTACTCAAATGATCCAATTAAGGAGGCCATTTAGTCAGCAGCAGCAGAAGTCCTGTGCCTGGACGCTCCAACAGCGGCCAGACACAAGCAGAAGCAGAAGCAGCAGAAGCAGCAGCAGCACCACCTTTTGTTTTTTGGCTGCAGCAGCAGCAGCAGCAAGGCCCACAGGGCTGGCTAGCTGGCTAGCCAGCAAGCAGGTAGCAATGAAAGTAGGAATCTTTCTTTTTAACCCTGTAAGGGGGTGGTGCACTGTACCCGAAGATACTGCCATATCGGGTCAATGCATAGGGCGACGGAAGCAAGCTTCGAAATCGGCCCCCGTTCTCAAAAATCCATTTAATATATGGTCCCCAGATAGGGGACGTATCAGATATTAAACTGATAAGAACAGATACTACACTTGATCTTAGCCAAAAGGCCGAGAAGCGATAACCGTGAAAGGGGCGGGCCCAACAAGGTCCCCTTCATGGGCACTATCACTGCTTGCTGTCAGGGAGGCTGCCAGACAATTTTCCATGCACACTCTGGGCTGGGGGGCAGTCAACCACCAGTACACACAGCAGAACCTAAACCCATACCATTATTGCTAAGCAGCAAGACAGGGGCCCATTGCACTCCCACGGGGCCTTTTTAAATGCAATCCATAACCCGGATTTGCCAGGAACCCTTCTTACTCCTCCTACTTGCATGTGACACTGGGCTTAGGATCTGCATAGGAAACACACACACAAGCACACACCTACCTTTGTTGCCTGCAGATGCCTCCTTGGCTGTCCCCAAACGGTATCAAACCAACACCCACGGGAAGCTGTAAGCATAGAGGACATGCCTGCACCCCATTGGACTTACCTGTGTGGGTTAAATCCGGGTTATTTGACAACCTATGGCGGTGATGGTTCTGCTCAGGCAGAGCAGTGCTGATGCTCCTCATAAAGCTGTCGCTGCTGTGAAGGTTCTAGGTGACATCACAAATCCCTATGGTTACATACACAACAAAGCTGGGTTGTTGTTGTTTACACTCTGCAAGGCCTGTGGAAGTGAGTGACATCATAGCACTGTAGTTCTGAGGGTTCTAGATGGATGCAACAATCTCCTGTTGCTTCTATGAAGGCCATAATAGACGACATCACCAAACAGCTCCATAGTCACATACACAGCAAAGGAGAGATGTTGTTTACACCTAGTGATGTCAGTGGTATTGAGTGACATCACAGCACAGTGCTAAGGCTCCTGGGCCTGGACACAGCAGCGGCTGCAATATCTCAACGGAGAATACGTTTATATATATGTGTGTGTGTGCGCGTATATATATATATATATATATATATATATATATATATATATATTTCTCCGCCGAAATCACTTTTAAACCCATTTCCACCTTTTTTTCCCTTCTCTTCCTCTTACTTTTTTTTCACGTTTTTTTACGTTTTTCTCCTTTTCGCCTCTTTTCTGGGCGTATTATTCTTCTTTTTCTTCTTTTTTTTCGTCTAATGCATACCCCATCAGTGCAGCAATGCTTATTCAATACCGCCAGCAGATGGAGACACTGGGGGATAATTTTCTAAGGATTTATACTGATTTTTCCTGTCTGAATTTGTCGCACAGAAAGTTGCAGGCCAAATATGTGTGACATTTCTGCGACTTTAGCTTCTAGAGCATTTTTACAACATTATACATAGGTGCTGAATACATAAAAAGCGACTGTTCAGCGACAGACAAGTCGCATCGGCTGAAAGTAGGCCAGAATGTCAGTCCATGTTGGAGCAGGTTTAGATACAGTCTAAAGTATAGATCTCAAAGTCTGTGCACAGAATTTAGCAAGGGCCTCGCACCTTCTGATGCATCAGGTAGGTGCACAATAGCATAGCCTAACCCTCTGTACTTTGGTCTATATTGATGCGGGACATAGACAGCCAGCTGATGACCAATCCATTAGTGCAATGGATGGCTGGAAGCATTTGTCTTTGCCTTTGCAATACCACAGAAGCAATGCATGGTCAATGTACAGCAATGACACACCTGTGTGAACAGCCAGGAGACCCCCCCCATGTTATGTTACATAGTTACATAGTTAGTACGGTCGAAAAAAGACATATGTCCATCAAGTTCAACCAGGGAATTAAGGGGTAGGGGTGTGGCGCGATATTGGGGAAGGGATGAGATTTTATATTTCTTCATAAGCATTAATCTTATTTTGTCAATTAGGAACATTCAGCACCCACCCGCTATCAAGGCAGCTGCCTATCATGTCATGCCCTACCTGCACAGGTGTGCTGGCTACTCAAATGATCCAATTAAGGAGGCCATTTAGTCAGCAGCAGCAGAAGTCCTGTGCCTGGACGCTCCAACAGCGGCCAGACACAAGCAGAAGCAGAAGCAGCAGAAGCAGCAGCAGCACCACCTTTTGTTTTTTGGCTGCAGCAGCAGCAGCAAGGCCCACAGGGCTGGCTAGCTGGCTAGCCAGCAAGCAGGTAGCAATGAAAGTAGGAATCTTTCTTTTTAACCCTGTAAGGGGGTGGTGCACTGTACCCGAAGATACTGCCATATCGGGTCAATGCATAGGGCGACGGAAGCAAGCTTCGAAATCGGCCCCCGTTCTCAAAAATCCATTTAATATATGGTCCCCAGATAGGGGACGTATCAGATATTAAACTGATAAGAACAGATACTACACTTGATCTTAGCCAAAAGGCCGAGAAGCGATAACCGTGAAAGGGGCGGGCCCAACAAGGTCCCCTTCATGGGCACTATCACTGCTTGCTGTCAGGGAGGCTGCCAGACAATTTTCCATGCACACTCTGGGCTGGGGGGCAGTCAACCACCAGTACACACAGCAGAACCTAAACCCATACCATTATTGCTAAGCAGCAAGACAGGGGCCCATTGCACTCCCACGGGGCCTTTTTAAATGCAATCCATAACCCGGATTTGCCAGGAACCCTTCTTACTCCTCCTACTTGCATGTGACACTGGGCTTAGGATCTGCATAGGAAACACACACACAAGCACACACCTACCTTTGTTGCCTGCAGATGCCTCCTTGGCTGTCCCCAAACGGTATCAAACCAACACCCACGGGAAGCTGTAAGCATAGAGGACATGCCTGCACCCCATTGGACTTACCTGTGTGGGTTAAATCCGGGTTATTTGACAACCTATGGCGGTGATGGTTCTGCTCAGGCAGAGCAGTGCTGATGCTCCTCATAAAGCTGTCGCTGCTGTGAAGGTTCTAGGTGACATCACAAATCCCTATGGTTACATACACAACAAAGCTGGGTTGTTGTTGTTTACACTCTGCAAGGCCTGTGGAAGTGAGTGACATCATAGCACTGTAGTTCTGAGGGTTCTAGATGGATGCAACAATCTCCTGTTGCTTCTATGAAGGCCATAATAGACGACATCACCAAACAGCTCCATAGTCACATACACAGCAAAGGAGAGATGTTGTTTACACCTAGTGATGTCAGTGGTATTGAGTGACATCACAGCACAGTGCTAAGGCTCCTGGGCCTGGACACAGCAGCGGCTGCAATATCTCAACGGAGAATACGTTTATATATATGTGTGTGTGTGCGCGTATATATATATATATATATATATATATATATATATATATATATTTCTCCGCCGAAATCACTTTTAAACCCATTTCCACCTTTTTTTCCCTTCTCTTCCTCTTACTTTTTTTTCACGTTTTTTTACGTTTTTCTCCTTTTCGCCTCTTTTCTGGGCGTATTATTCTTCTTTTTCTTCTTTTTTTTCGTCTAATGCATACCCCATCAGTGCAGCAATGCTTATTCAATACCGCCAGCAGATGGAGACACTGGGGGATAATTTTCTAAGGATTTATACTGATTTTTCCTGTCTGAATTTGTCGCACAGAAAGTTGCAGGCCAAATATGTGTGACATTTCTGCGACTTTAGCTTCTAGAGCATTTTTACAACATTATACATAGGTGCTGAATACATAAAAAGCGACTGTTCAGCGACAGACAAGTCGCATCGGCTGAAAGTAGGCCAGAATGTCAGTCCATGTTGGAGCAGGTTTAGATACAGTCTAAAGTATAGATCTCAAAGTCTGTGCACAGAATTTAGCAAGGGCCTCGCACCTTCTGATGCATCAGGTAGGTGCACAATAGCATAGCCTAACCCTCTGTACTTTGGTCTATATTGATGCGGGACATAGACAGCCAGCTGATGACCAATCCATTAGTGCAATGGATGGCTGGAAGCATTTGTCTTTGCCTTTGCAATACCACAGAAGCAATGCATGGTCAATGTACAGCAATGACACACCTGTGTGAACAGCCAGGAGACCCCCCCCATGTTATGTTACATAGTTACATAGTTAGTACGGTCGAAAAAAGACATATGTCCATCAAGTTCAACCAGGGAATTAAGGGGTAGGGGTGTGGCGCGATATTGGGGAAGGGATGAGATTTTATATTTCTTCATAAGCATTAATCTTATTTTGTCAATTAGGAACATTCAGCACCCACCCGCTATCAAGGCAGCTGCCTATCATGTCATGCCCTACCTGCACAGGTGTGCTGGCTACTCAAATGATCCAATTAAGGAGGCCATTTAGTCAGCAGCAGCAGAAGTCCTGTGCCTGGACGCTCCAACAGCGGCCAGACACAAGCAGAAGCAGAAGCAGCAGAAGCAGCAGCAGCACCACCTTTTGTTTTTTGGCTGCAGCAGCAGCAGCAAGGCCCACAGGGCTGGCTAGCTGGCTAGCCAGCAAGCAGGTAGCAATGAAAGTAGGAATCTTTCTTTTTAACCCTGTAAGGGGGTGGTGCACTGTACCCGAAGATACTGCCATATCGGGTCAATGCATAGGGCGACGGAAGCAAGCTTCGAAATCGGCCCCCGTTCTCAAAAATCCATTTAATATATGGTCCCCAGATAGGGGACGTATCAGATATTAAACTGATAAGAACAGATACTACACTTGATCTTAGCCAAAAGGCCGAGAAGCGATAACCGTGAAAGGGGCGGGCCCAACAAGGTCCCCTTCATGGGCACTATCACTGCTTGCTGTCAGGGAGGCTGCCAGACAATTTTCCATGCACACTCTGGGCTGGGGGGCAGTCAACCACCAGTACACACAGCAGAACCTAAACCCATACCATTATTGCTAAGCAGCAAGACAGGGGCCCATTGCACTCCCACGGGGCCTTTTTAAATGCAATCCATAACCCGGATTTGCCAGGAACCCTTCTTACTCCTCCTACTTGCATGTGACACTGGGCTTAGGATCTGCATAGGAAACACACACACAAGCACACACCTACCTTTGTTGCCTGCAGATGCCTCCTTGGCTGTCCCCAAACGGTATCAAACCAACACCCACGGGAAGCTGTAAGCATAGAGGACATGCCTGCACCCCATTGGACTTACCTGTGTGGGTTAAATCCGGGTTATTTGACAACCTATGGCGGTGATGGTTCTGCTCAGGCAGAGCAGTGCTGATGCTCCTCATAAAGCTGTCGCTGCTGTGAAGGTTCTAGGTGACATCACAAATCCCTATGGTTACATACACAACAAAGCTGGGTTGTTGTTGTTTACACTCTGCAAGGCCTGTGGAAGTGAGTGACATCATAGCACTGTAGTTCTGAGGGTTCTAGATGGATGCAACAATCTCCTGTTGCTTCTATGAAGGCCATAATAGACGACATCACCAAACAGCTCCATAGTCACATACACAGCAAAGGAGAGATGTTGTTTACACCTAGTGATGTCAGTGGTATTGAGTGACATCACAGCACAGTGCTAAGGCTCCTGGGCCTGGACACAGCAGCGGCTGCAATATCTCAACGGAGAATACGTTTATATATATGTGTGTGTGTGCGCGTATATATATATATATATATATATATATATATATATATATATATATATTTCTCCGCCGAAATCACTTTTAAACCCATTTCCACCTTTTTTTCCCTTCTCTTCCTCTTACTTTTTTTTCACGTTTTTTTACGTTTTTCTCCTTTTCGCCTCTTTTCTGGGCGTATTATTCTTCTTTTTCTTCTTTTTTTTCGTCTAATGCATACCCCATCAGTGCAGCAATGCTTATTCAATACCGCCAGCAGATGGAGACACTGGGGGATAATTTTCTAAGGATTTATACTGATTTTTCCTGTCTGAATTTGTCGCACAGAAAGTTGCAGGCCAAATATGTGTGACATTTCTGCGACTTTAGCTTCTAGAGCATTTTTACAACATTATACATAGGTGCTGAATACATAAAAAGCGACTGTTCAGCGACAGACAAGTCGCATCGGCTGAAAGTAGGCCAGAATGTCAGTCCATGTTGGAGCAGGTTTAGATACAGTCTAAAGTATAGATCTCAAAGTCTGTGCACAGAATTTAGCAAGGGCCTCGCACCTTCTGATGCATCAGGTAGGTGCACAATAGCATAGCCTAACCCTCTGTACTTTGGTCTATATTGATGCGGGACATAGACAGCCAGCTGATGACCAATCCATTAGTGCAATGGATGGCTGGAAGCATTTGTCTTTGCCTTTGCAATACCACAGAAGCAATGCATGGTCAATGTACAGCAATGACACACCTGTGTGAACAGCCAGGAGACCCCCCCCATGTTATGTTACATAGTTACATAGTTAGTACGGTCGAAAAAAGACATATGTCCATCAAGTTCAACCAGGGAATTAAGGGGTAGGGGTGTGGCGCGATATTGGGGAAGGGATGAGATTTTATATTTCTTCATAAGCATTAATCTTATTTTGTCAATTAGGAACATTCAGCACCCACCCGCTATCAAGGCAGCTGCCTATCATGTCATGCCCTACCTGCACAGGTGTGCTGGCTACTCAAATGATCCAATTAAGGAGGCCATTTAGTCAGCAGCAGCAGAAGTCCTGTGCCTGGACGCTCCAACAGCGGCCAGACACAAGCAGAAGCAGAAGCAGCAGAAGCAGCAGCAGCACCACCTTTTGTTTTTTGGCTGCAGCAGCAGCAGCAAGGCCCACAGGGCTGGCTAGCTGGCTAGCCAGCAAGCAGGTAGCAATGAAAGTAGGAATCTTTCTTTTTAACCCTGTAAGGGGGTGGTGCACTGTACCCGAAGATACTGTCATATCGGGTCAATGCATAGGGCGACGGAAGAAAGCTTCGAAATCGGCCCCCGTTCTCAAAAATCCATTTAATATATGGTCCCCAGATAGGGGACGTATCAGATATTAAACTGATAAGAACAGATACTACACTTGATCTTAGCCAAAAGGCCGAGAAGCGATAACCGTGAAAGGGGCGGGCCCAACAAGGTCCCCTTCATGGGCACTATCACTGCTTGCTGTCAGGGAGGCAGCCAGACAATTTTCCATGCACACTCTGGGCTGGGGGGCAGTCAACCACCAGTACACACAGCAGAACCTAAACCCATACCATTATTGCTAAGCAGCAAGACAGGGGCCCATTGCACTCCCACGGGGCCTTTTTAAATGCAATCCATAACCCGGATTTGCCAGGAACCCTTCTTACTCCTCCTACTTGCATGTGACACTGGGCTTAGGATCTGCATAGGAAACACACACACAAGCACACACCTACCTTTGTTGCCTGCAGATGCCTCCTTGGCTGTCCCCAAACGGTATCAAACCAACACCCACGGGAAGCTGTAAGCATAGAGGACATGCCTGCACCCCATTGGACTTACCTGTGTGGGTTAAATCCGGGTTATTTGACAACCTATGGCGGTGATGGTTCTGCTCAGGCAGAGCAGTGCTGATGCTCCTCATAAAGCTGTCGCTGCTGTGAAGGTTCTAGGTGACATCACAAATCCCTATGGTTACATACACAACAAAGCTGGGTTGTTGTTGTTTACACTCTGCAAGGCCTGTGGAAGTGAGTGACATCATAGCACTGTAGTTCTGAGGGTTCTAGATGGATGCAACAATCTCCTGTTGCTTCTATGAAGGCCATAATAGACGACATCACCAAACAGCTCCATAGTCACATACACAGCAAAGGAGAGATGTTGTTTACACCTAGTGATGTCAGTGGTATTGAGTGACATCACAGCACAGTGCTAAGGCTCCTGGGCCTGGACACAGCAGCGGCTGCAATATCTCAACGGAGAATACGTTTATATATATGTGTGTGTGTGCGCGTATATATATATATATATATATATATATATATATATATATATATATTTCTCCGCCGAAATCACTTTTAAACCCATTTCCACCTTTTTTTCCCTTCTCTTCCTCTTACTTTTTTTTCACGTTTTTTTACGTTTTTCTCCTTTTCGCCTCTTTTCTGGGCGTATTATTCTTCTTTTTCTTCTTTTTTTTCGTCTAATGCATACCCCATCAGTGCAGCAATGCTTATTCAATACCGCCAGCAGATGGAGACACTGGGGGATAATTTTCTAAGGATTTATACTGATTTTTCCTGTCTGAATTTGTCGCACAGAAAGTTGCAGGCCAAATATGTGTGACATTTCTGCGACTTTAGCTTCTAGAGCATTTTTACAACATTATACATAGGTGCTGAATACATAAAAAGCGACTGTTCAGCGACAGACAAGTCGCATCGGCTGAAAGTAGGCCAGAATGTCAGTCCATGTTGGAGCAGGTTTAGATACAGTCTAAAGTATAGATCTCAAAGTCTGTGCACAGAATTTAGCAAGGGCCTCGCACCTTCTGATGCATCAGGTAGGTGCACAATAGCATAGCCTAACCCTCTGTACTTTGGTCTATATTGATGCGGGACATAGACAGCCAGCTGATGACCAATCCATTAGTGCAATGGATGGCTGGAAGCATTTGTCTTTGCCTTTGCAATACCACAGAAGCAATGCATGGTCAATGTACAGCAATGACACACCTGTGTGAACAGCCAGGAGACCCCCCCCATGTTATGTTACATATACATAGTTAGTACGGTCGAAAAAAGACATATGTCCATCAAGTTCAACCAGGGAATTAAGGGGTAGGGGTGTGGCGCGATATTGGGGAAGGGATGAGATTTTATATTTCTTCATAAGCATTAATCTTATTTTGTCAATTAGGAACATTCAGCACCCACCCGCTATCAAGGCAGCTGCCTATCATGTCATGCCCTACCTGCACAGGTGTGCTGGCTACTCAAATGATCCAATTAAGGAGGCCATTTAGTCAGCAGCAGCAGAAGTCCTGTGCCTGGACGCTCCAACAGCGGCCAGACACAAGCAGAAGCAGAAGCAGCAGAAGCAGCAGCAGCACCACCTTTTGTTTTTTGGCTGCAGCAGCAGCAGCAAGGCCCACAGGGCTGGCTAGCTGGCTAGCCAGCAAGCAGGTAGCAATGAAAGTAGGAATCTTTCTTTTTAACCCTGTAAGGGGGTGGTGCACTGTACCCGAAGATACTGCCATATCGGGTCAATGCATAGGGCGACGGAAGCAAGCTTCGAAATCGGCCCCCGTTCTCAAAAATCCATTTAATATATGGTCCCCAGATAGGGGACGTATCAGATATTAAACTGATAAGAACAGATACTACACTTGATCTTAGCCAAAAGGCCGAGAAGCGATAACCGTGAAAGGGGCGGGCCCAACAAGGTCCCCTTCATGGGCACTATCACTGCTTGCTGTCAGGGAGGCTGCCAGACAATTTTCCATGCACACTCTGGGCTGGGGGGCAGTCAACCACCAGTACACACAGCAGAACCTAAACCCATACCATTATTGCTAAGCAGCAAGACAGGGGCCCATTGCACTCCCACGGGGCCTTTTTAAATGCAATCCATAACCCGGATTTGCCAGGAACCCTTCTTACTCCTCCTACTTGCATGTGACACTGGGCTTAGGATCTGCATAGGAAACACACACACAAGCACACACCTACCTTTGTTGCCTGCAGATGCCTCCTTGGCTGTCCCCAAACGGTATCAAACCAACACCCACGGGAAGCTGTAAGCATAGAGGACATGCCTGCACCCCATTGGACTTACCTGTGTGGGTTAAATCCGGGTTATTTGACAACCTATGGCGGTGATGGTTCTGCTCAGGCAGAGCAGTGCTGATGCTCCTCATAAAGCTGTCGCTGCTGTGAAGGTTCTAGGTGACATCACAAATCCCTATGGTTACATACACAACAAAGCTGGGTTGTTGTTGTTTACACTCTGCAAGGCCTGTGGAAGTGAGTGACATCATAGCACTGTAGTTCTGAGGGTTCTAGATGGATGCAACAATCTCCTGTTGCTTCTATGAAGGCCATAATAGACGACATCACCAAACAGCTCCATAGTCACATACACAGCAAAGGAGAGATGTTGTTTACACCTAGTGATGTCAGTGGTATTGAGTGACATCACAGCACAGTGCTAAGGCTCCTGGGCCTGGACACAGCAGCGGCTGCAATATCTCAACGGAGAATACGTTTATATATATGTGTGTGTGTGCGCGTATATATATATATATATATATATATATATATATATATATATATATCTCCGCCGAAATCACTTTTAAACCCATTTCCACCTTTTTTTCCCTTCTCTTCCTCTTACTTTTTTTTCACGTTTTTTTACGTTTTTCTCCTTTTCGCCTCTTTTCTGGGCGTATTATTCTTCTTTTTCTTCTTTTTTTTCGTCTAATGCATACCCCATCAGTGCAGCAATGCTTATTCAATACCGCCAGCAGATGGAGACACTGGGGGATAATTTTCTAAGGATTTATACTGATTTTTCCTGTCTGAATTTGTCGCACAGAAAGTTGCAGGCCAAATATGTGTGACATTTCTGCGACTTTAGCTTCTAGAGCATTTTTACAACATTATACATAGGTGCTGAATACATAAAAAGCGACTGTTCAGCCACAGACAAGTCGCATCGGCTGAAAGTAGGCCAGAATGTCAGTCCATGTTGGAGCAGGTTTAGATACAGTCTAAAGTATAGATCTCAAAGTCTGTGCACAGAATTTAGCAAGGGCCTCGCACCTTCTGATGCATCAGGTAGGTGCACAATAGCATAGCCTAACCCTCTGTACTTTGGTCTATATTGATGCGGGACATAGACAGCCAGCTGATGACCAATCCATTAGTGCAATGGATGGCTGGAAGCATTTGTCTTTGCCTTTGCAATACCACAGAAGCAATGCATGGTCAATGTACAGCAATGACACACCTGTGTGAACAGCCAGGAGACCCCCCCCATGTTATGTTACATAGTTACATAGTTAGTACGGTCGAAAAAAGACATATGTCCATCAAGTTCAACCAGGGAATTAAGGGGTAGGGGTGTGGCGCGATATTGGGGAAGGGATGAGATTTTATATTTCTTCATAAGCATTAATCTTATTTTGTCAATTAGGAACATTCAGCACCCACCCGCTATCAAGGCAGCTGCCTATCATGTCATGCCCTACCTGCACAGGTGTGCTGGCTACTCAAATGATCCAATTAAGGAGGCCATTTAGTCAGCAGCAGCAGAAGTCCTGTGCCTGGACGCTCCAACAGCGGCCAGACACAAGCAGAAGCAGAAGCAGCAGAAGCAGCAGCAGCACCACCTTTTGTTTTTTGGCTGCAGCAGCAGCAGCAAGGCCCACAGGGCTGGCTAGCTGGCTAGCCAGCAAGCAGGTAGCAATGAAAGTAGGAATCTTTCTTTTTAACCCTGTAAGGGGGTGGTGCACTGTACCCGAAGATACTGCCATATCGGGTCAATGCATAGGGCGACGGAAGCAAGCTTCGAAATCGGCCCCCGTTCTCAAAAATCCATTTAATATATGGTCCCCAGATAGGGGACGTATCAGATATTAAACTGATAAGAACAGATACTACACTTGATCTTAGCCAAAAGGCCGAGAAGCGATAACCGTGAAAGGGGCGGGCCCAACAAGGTCCCCTTCATGGGCACTATCACTGCTTGCTGTCAGGGAGGCTGCCAGACAATTTTCCATGCACACTCTGGGCTGGGGGGCAGTCAACCACCAGTACACACAGCAGAACCTAAACCCATACCATTATTGCTAAGCAGCAAGACAGGGGCCCATTGCACTCCCACGGGGCCTTTTTAAATGCAATCCATAACCCGGATTTGCCAGGAACCCTTCTTACTCCTCCTACTTGCATGTGACACTGGGCTTAGGATCTGCATAGGAAACACACACACAAGCACACACCTACCTTTGTTGCCTGCAGATGCCTCCTTGGCTGTCCCCAAACGGTATCAAACCAACACCCACGGGAAGCTGTAAGCATAGAGGACATGCCTGCACCCCATTGGACTTACCTGTGTGGGTTAAATCCGGGTTATTTGACAACCTATGGCGGTGATGGTTCTGCTCAGGCAGAGCAGTGCTGATGCTCCTCATAAAGCTGTCGCTGCTGTGAAGGTTCTAGGTGACATCACAAATCCCTATGGTTACATACACAACAAAGCTGGGTTGTTGTTGTTTACACTCTGCAAGGCCTGTGGAAGTGAGTGACATCATAGCACTGTAGTTCTGAGGGTTCTAGATGGATGCAACAATCTCCTGTTGCTTCTATGAAGGCCATAATAGACGACATCACCAAACAGCTCCATAGTCACATACACAGCAAAGGAGAGATGTTGTTTACACCTAGTGATGTCAGTGGTATTGAGTGACATCACAGCACAGTGCTAAGGCTCCTGGGCCTGGACACAGCAGCGGCTGCAATATCTCAACGGAGAATACGTTTATATATATGTGTGTGTGTGCGCGTATATATATATATATATATATATATATATATATATATATATATATTTCTCCGCCGAAATCACTTTTAAACCCATTTCCACCTTTTTTTCCCTTCTCTTCCTCTTACTTTTTTTTCACGTTTTTTTACGTTTTTCTCCTTTTCGCCTCTTTTCTGGGCGTATTATTCTTCTTTTTCTTCTTTTTTTTCGTCTAATGCATACCCCATCAGTGCAGCAATGCTTATTCAATACCGCCAGCAGATGGAGACACTGGGGGATAATTTTCTAAGGATTTATACTGATTTTTCCTGTCTGAATTTGTCGCACAGAAAGTTGCAGGCCAAATATGTGTGACATTTCTGCGACTTTAGCTTCTAGAGCATTTTTACAACATTATACATAGGTGCTGAATACATAAAAAGCGACTGTTCAGCCACAGACAAGTCGCATCGGCTGAAAGTAGGCCAGAATGTCAGTCCATGTTGGAGCAGGTTTAGATACAGTCTAAAGTATAGATCTCAAAGTCTGTGCACAGAATTTAGCAAGGGCCTCGCACCTTCTGATGCATCAGGTAGGTGCACAATAGCATAGCCTAACCCTCTGTACTTTGGTCTATATTGATGCGGGACATAGACAGCCAGCTGATGACCAATCCATTAGTGCAATGGATGGCTGGAAGCATTTGTCTTTGCCTTTGCAATACCACAGAAGCAATGCATGGTCAATGTACAGCAATGACACACCTGTGTGAACAGCCAGGAGACCCCCCCCATGTTATGTTACATAGTTACATAGTTAGTACGGTCGAAAAAAGACATATGTCCATCAAGTTCAACCAGGGAATTAAGGGGTAGGGGTGTGGCGCGATATTGGGGAAGGGATGAGATTTTATATTTCTTCATAAGCATTAATCTTATTTTGTCAATTGAACATTCAGCACCCACCCGCTATCAAGGCAGCTGCCTATCATGTCATGCCCTACCTGCACAGGTGTGCTGGCTACTCAAATGATCCAATTAAGGAGGCCATTTAGTCAGCAGCAGCAGAAGTCCTGTGCCTGGACGCTCCAACAGCGGCCAGACACAAGCAGAAGCAGAAGCAGCAGAAGCAGCAGCAGCACCACCTTTTGTTTTTTGGCTGCAGCAGCAGCAGCAAGGCCCACAGGGCTGGCTAGCTGGCTAGCCAGCAAGCAGGTAGCAATGAAAGTAGGAATCTTTCTTTTTAACCCTGTAAGGGGGTGGTGCACTGTACCCGAAATACTGCCATATCGGGTCAATGCATAGGGCGACGGAAGCAAGCTTCGAAATCGGCCCCCGTTCTCAAAAATCCATTTAATATATGGTCCCCAGATAGGGGACGTATCAGATATTAAACTGATAAGAACAGATACTACACTTGATCTTAGCCAAAAGGCCGAGAAGCGATAACCGTGAAAGGGGCGGGCCCAACAAGGTCCCCTTCATGGGCACTATCACTGCTTGCTGTCAGGGAGGCTGCCAGACAATTTTCCATGCACACTCTGGGCTGGGGGGCAGTCAACCACCAGTACACACAGCAGAACCTAAACCCATACCATTATTGCTAAGCAGCAAGACAGGGGCCCATTGCACTCCCACGGGGCCTTTTTAAATGCAATCCATAACCCGGATTTGCCAGGAACCCTTCTTACTCCTCCTACTTGCATGTGACACTGGGCTTAGGATCTGCATAGGAAACACACACACAAGCACACACCTACCTTTGTTGCCTGCAGATGCCTCCTTGGCTGTCCCCAAACGGTATCAAACCAACACCCACGGGAAGCTGTAAGCATAGAGGACATGCCTGCACCCCATTGGACTTACCTGTGTGGGTTAAATCCGGGTTATTTGACAACCTATGGCGGTGATGGTTCTGCTCAGGCAGAGCAGTGCTGATGCTCCTCATAAAGCTGTCGCTGCTGTGAAGGTTCTAGGTGACATCACAAATCCCTATGGTTACATACACAACAAAGCTGGGTTGTTGTTGTTTACACTCTGCAAGGCCTGTGGAAGTGAGTGACATCATAGCACTGTAGTTCTGAGGGTTCTAGATGGATGCAACAATCTCCTGTTGCTTCTATGAAGGCCATAATAGACGACATCACCAAACAGCTCCATAGTCACATACACAGCAAAGGAGAGATGTTGTTTACACCTAGTGATGTCAGTGGTATTGAGTGACATCACAGCACAGTGCTAAGGCTCCTGGGCCTGGACACAGCAGCGGCTGCAATATCTCAACGGAGAATACGTTTATATATATGTGTGTGTGTGCGCGTATATATATATATATATATATATATATATATATATATATATATATATATATTCTCCGCCGAAATCACTTTTAAACCCATTTCCACCTTTTTTTCCCTTCTCTTCCTCTTACTTTTTTTTCACGTTTTTTTACGTTTTTCTCCTTTTCGCCTCTTTTCTGGGCGTATTATTCTTCTTTTTCTTCTTTTTTTTCGTCTAATGCATACCCCATCAGTGCAGCAATGCTTATTCAATACCGCCAGCAGATGGAGACACTGGGGGATAATTTTCTAAGGATTTATACTGATTTTTCCTGTCTGAATTTGTCGCACAGAAAGTTGCAGGCCAAATATGTGTGACATTTCTGCGACTTTAGCTTCTAGAGCATTTTTACAACATTATACATAGGTGCTGAATACATAAAAAGCGACTGTTCAGCGACAGACAAGTCGCATCGGCTGAAAGTAGGCCAGAATGTCAGTCCATGTTGGAGCAGGTTTAGATACAGTCTAAAGTATAGATCTCAAAGTCTGTGCACAGAATTTAGCAAGGGCCTCGCACCTTCTGATGCATCAGGTAGGTGCACAATAGCATAGCCTAACCCTCTGTACTTTGGTCTATATTGATGCGGGACATAGACAGCCAGCTGATGACCAATCCATTAGTGCAATGGATGGCTGGAAGCATTTGTCTTTGCCTTTGCAATACCACAGAAGCAATGCATGGTCAATGTACAGCAATGACACACCTGTGTGAACAGCCAGGAGACCCCCCCCATGTTATGTTACATAGTTACATAGTTAGTACGGTCGAAAAAAGACATATGTCCATCAAGTTCAACCAGGGAATTAAGGGGTAGGGGTGTGGCGCGATATTGGGGAAGGGATGAGATTTTATATTTCTTCATAAGCATTAATCTTATTTTGTCAATTAGGAACATTCAGCACCCACCCGCTATCAAGGCAGCTGCCTATCATGTCATGCCCTACCTGCACAGGTGTGCTGGCTACTCAAATGATCCAATTAAGGAGGCCATTTAGTCAGCAGCAGCAGAAGTCCTGTGCCTGGACGCTCCAACAGCGGCCAGACACAAGCAGAAGCAGAAGCAGCAGAAGCAGCAGCAGCACCACCTTTTGTTTTTTGGCTGCAGCAGCAGCAGCAAGGCCCACAGGGCTGGCTAGCTGGCTAGCCAGCAAGCAGGTAGCAATGAAAGTAGGAATCTTTCTTTTTAACCCTGTAAGGGGGTGGTGCACTGTACCCGAAGATACTGCCATATCGGGTCAATGCATAGGGTGACGGAAGCAAGCTTCGAAATCGGCCCCCGTTCTCAAAAATCCATTTAATATATGGTCCCCAGATAGGGGACGTATCAGATATTAAACTGATAAGAACAGATACTACACTTGATCTTAGCCAAAAGGCCGAGAAGCGATAACCGTGAAAGGGGCGGGCCCAACAAGGTCCCCTTCATGGGCACTATCACTGCTTGCTGTCAGGGAGGCTGCCAGACAATTTTCCATGCACACTCTGGGCTGGGGGGCAGTCAACCACCAGTACACACAGCAGAACCTAAACCCATACCATTATTGCTAAGCAGCAAGACAGGGGCCCATTGCACTCCCACGGGGCCTTTTTAAATGCAATCCATAACCCGGATTTGCCAGGAACCCTTCTTACTCCTCCTACTTGCATGTGACACTGGGCTTAGGATCTGCATAGGAAACACACACACAAGCACACACCTACCTTTGTTGCCTGCAGATGCCTCCTTGGCTGTCCCCAAACGGTATCAAACCAACACCCACGGGAAGCTGTAAGCATAGAGGACATGCCTGCACCCCATTGGACTTACCTGTGTGGGTTAAATCCGGGTTATTTGACAACCTATGGCGGTGATGGTTCTGCTCAGGCAGAGCAGTGCTGATGCTCCTCATAAAGCTGTCGCTGCTGTGAAGGTTCTAGGTGACATCACAAATCCCTATGGTTACATACACAACAAAGCTGGGTTGTTGTTGTTTACACTCTGCAAGGCCTGTGGAAGTGAGTGACATCATAGCACTGTAGTTCTGAGGGTTCTAGATGGATGCAACAATCTCCTGTTGCTTCTATGAAGGCCATAATAGACGACATCACCAAACAGCTCCATAGTCACATACACAGCAAAGGAGAGATGTTGTTTACACCTAGTGATGTCAGTGGTATTGAGTGACATCACAGCACTGTGCTAAGGCTCCTGGGCCTGGACACAGCAGCGGCTGCAATATCTCAACGGAGAATACGTTTATATATATGTGTGTGTGTGCGCGTATATATATATATATATATATATATATATATATATATATATATATATATATATATATATTTCTCCGCCGAAATCACTTTTAAACCCATTTCCACCTTTTTTTCCCTTCTCTTCCTCTTACTTTTTTTTCACGTTTTTTTACGTTTTTCTCCTTTTCGCCTCTTTTCTGGGCGTATTATTCTTCTTTTTCTTCTTTTTTTTCGTCTAATGCATACCCCATCAGTGCAGCAATGCTTATTCAATACCGCCAGCAGATGGAGACACTGGGGGATAATTTTCTAAGGATTTATACTGATTTTTCCTGTCTGAATTTGTCGCACAGAAAGTTGCAGGCCAAATATGTGTGACATTTCTGCGACTTTAGCTTCTAGAGCATTTTTACAACATTATACATAGGTGCTGAATACATAAAAAGCGACTGTTCAGCGACAGACAAGTCGCATCGGCTGAAAGTAGGCCAGAATGTCAGTCCATGTTGGAGCAGGTTTAGATACAGTCTAAAGTATAGATCTCAAAGTCTGTGCACAGAATTTAGCAAGGGCCTCGCACCTTCTGATGCATCAGGTAGGTGCACAATAGCATAGCCTAACCCTCTGTACTTTGGTCTATATTGATGCGGGACATAGACAGCCAGCTGATGACCAATCCATTAGTGCAATGGATGGCTGGAAGCATTTGTCTTTGCCTTTGCAATACCACAGAAGCAATGCATGGTCAATGTACAGCAATGACACACCTGTGTGAACAGCCAGGAGACCCCCCCCCATGTTATGTTACATAGTTACATAGTTAGTACGGTCGAAAAAAGACATATGTCCATCAAGTTCAACCAGGGAATTAAGGGGTAGGGGTGTGGCGCGATATTGGGGAAGGGATGAGATTTTATATTTCTTCATAAGCATTAATCTTATTTTGTCAATTAGGAACATTCAGCACCCACCCGCTATCAAGGCAGCTGCCTATCATGTCATGCCCTACCTGCACAGGTGTGCTGGCTACTCAAATGATCCAATTAAGGAGGCCATTTAGTCAGCAGCAGCAGAAGTCCTGTGCCTGGACGCTCCAACAGCGGCCAGACACAAGCAGAAGCAGAAGCAGCAGAAGCAGCAGCAGCACCACCTTTTGTTTTTTGGCTGCAGCAGCAGCAGCAAGGCCCACAGGGCTGGCTAGCTGGCTAGCCAGCAAGCAGGTAGCAATGAAAGTAGGAATCTTTCTTTTTAACCCTGTAAGGGGGTGGTGCACTGTACCCGAAGATACTGCCATATCGGGTCAATGCATAGGGCGACGGAAGCAAGCTTCGAAATCGGCCCCCGTTCTCAAAAATCCATTTAATATATGGTCCCCAGATAGGGGACGTATCAGATATTAAACTGATAAGAACAGATACTACACTTGATCTTAGCCAAAAGGCCGAGAAGCGATAACCGTGAAAGGGGCGGGCCCAACAAGGTCCCCTTCATGGGCACTATCACTGCTTGCTGTCAGGGAGGCTGCCAGACAATTTTCCATGCACACTCTGGGCTGGGGGGCAGTCAACCACCAGTACACACAGCAGAACCTAAACCCATACCATTATTGCTAAGCAGCAAGACAGGGGCCCATTGCACTCCCACGGGGCCTTTTTAAATGCAATCCATAACCCGGATTTGCCAGGAACCCTTCTTACTCCTCCTACTTGCATGTGACACTGGGCTTAGGATCTGCATAGGAAACACACACACAAGCACACACCTACCTTTGTTGCCTGCAGATGCCTCCTTGGCTGTCCCCAAACGGTATCAAACCAACACCCACGGGAAGCTGTAAGCATAGAGGACATGCCTGCACCCCATTGGACTTACCTGTGTGGGTTAAATCCGGGTTATTTGACAACCTATGGCGGTGATGGTTCTGCTCAGGCAGAGCAGTGCTGATGCTCCTCATAAAGCTGTCGCTGCTGTGAAGGTTCTAGGTGACATCACAAATCCCTATGGTTACATACACAACAAAGCTGGGTTGTTGTTGTTTACACTCTGCAAGGCCTGTGGAAGTGAGTGACATCATAGCACTGTAGTTCTGAGGGTTCTAGATGGATGCAACAATCTCCTGTTGCTTCTATGAAGGCCATAATAGACGACATCACCAAACAGCTCCATAGTCACATACACAGCAAAGGAGAGATGTTGTTTACACCTAGTGATGTCAGTGGTATTGAGTGACATCACAGCACAGTGCTAAGGCTCCTGGGCCTGGACACAGCAGCGGCTGCAATATCTCAACGGAGAATACGTTTATATATATGTGTGTGTGTGCGCGTATATATATATATATATATATATATATATATATATATATATTTCTCCGCCGAAATCACTTTTAAACCCATTTCCACCTTTTTTTCCCTTCTCTTCCTCTTACTTTTTTTTCACGTTTTTTTACGTTTTTCTCCTTTTCGCCTCTTTTCTGGGCGTATTATTCTTCTTTTTCTTCTTTTTTTTCGTCTAATGCATACCCCATCAGTGCAGCAATGCTTATTCAATACCGCCAGCAGATGGAGACACTGGGGGATAATTTTCTAAGGATTTATACTGATTTTTCCTGTCTGAATTTGTCGCACAGAAAGTTGCAGGCCAAATATGTGTGACATTTCTGCGACTTTAGCTTCTAGAGCATTTTTACAACATTATACATAGGTGCTGAATACATAAAAAGCGACTGTTCAGCGACAGACAAGTCGCATCGGCTGAAAGTAGGCCAGAATGTCAGTCCATGTTGGAGCAGGTTTAGATACAGTCTAAAGTATAGATCTCAAAGTCTGTGCACAGAATTTAGCAAGGGCCTCGCACCTTCTGATGCATCAGGTAGGTGCACAATAGCATAGCCTAACCCTCTGTACTTTGGTCTATATTGATGCGGGACATAGACAGCCAGCTGATGACCAATCCATTAGTGCAATGGATGGCTGGAAGCATTTGTCTTTGCCTTTGCAATACCACAGAAGCAATGCATGGTCAATGTACAGCAATGACACACCTGTGTGAACAGCCAGGAGACCCCCCCCATGTTATGTTACATAGTTACATAGTTAGTACGGTCGAAAAAAGACATATGTCCATCAAGTTCAACCAGGGAATTAAGGGGTAGGGGTGTGGCGCGATATTGGGGAAGGGATGAGATTTTATATTTCTTCATAAGCATTAATCTTATTTTGTCAATTAGGAACATTCAGCACCCACCCGCTATCAAGGCAGCTGCCTATCATGTCATGCCCTACCTGCACAGGTGTGCTGGCTACTCAAATGATCCAATTAAGGAGGCCATTTAGTCAGCAGCAGCAGAAGTCCTGTGCCTGGACGCTCCAACAGCGGCCAGACACAAGCAGAAGCAGAAGCAGCAGAAGCAGCAGCAGCACCACCTTTTGTTTTTTGGCTGCAGCAGCAGCAGCAGCAAGGCCCACAGGGCTGGCTAGCTGGCTAGCCAGCAAGCAGGTAGCAATGAAAGTAGGAATCTTTCTTTTTAACCCTGTAAGGGGGTGGTGCACTGTACCCGAAGATACTGCCATATCGGGTCAATGCATAGGGCGACGGAAGCAAGCTTCGAAATCGGCCCCCGTTCTCAAAAATCCATTTAATATATGGTCCCCAGATAGGGGACGTATCAGATATTAAACTGATAAGAACAGATACTACACTTGATCTTAGCCAAAAGGCCGAGAAGCGATAACCGTGAAAGGGGCGGGCCCAACAAGGTCCCCTTCATGGGCACTATCACTGCTTGCTGTCAGGGAGGCTGCCAGACAATTTTCCATGCACACTCTGGGCTGGGGGGCAGTCAACCACCAGTACACACAGCAGAACCTAAACCCATACCATTATTGCTAAGCAGCAAGACAGGGGCCCATTGCACTCCCACGGGGCCTTTTTAAATGCAATCCATAACCCGGATTTGCCAGGAACCCTTCTTACTCCTCCTACTTGCATGTGACACTGGGCTTAGGATCTGCATAGGAAACACACACACAAGCACACACCTACCTTTGTTGCCTGCAGATGCCTCCTTGGCTGTCCCCAAACGGTATCAAACCAACACCCACGGGAAGCTGTAAGCATAGAGGACATGCCTGCACCCCATTGGACTTTCCTGTGTGGGTTAAATCCGGGTTATTTGACAACCTATGGCGGTGATGGTTCTGCTCAGGCAGAGCAGTGCTGATGCTCCTCATAAAGCTGTCGCTGCTGTGAAGGTTCTAGGTGACATCACAAATCCCTATGGTTACATACACAACAAAGCTGGGTTGTTGTTGTTTACACTCTGCAAGGCCTGTGGAAGTGAGTGACATCATAGCACTGTAGTTCTGAGGGTTCTAGATGGATGCAACAATCTCCTGTTGCTTCTATGAAGGCCATAATAGACGACATCACCAAACAGCTCCATAGTCACATACACAGCAAAGGAGAGATGTTGTTTACACCTAGTGATGTCAGTGGTATTGAGTGACATCACAGCACAGTGCTAAGGCTCCTGGGCCTGGACACAGCAGCGGCTGCAATATCTCAACGGAGAATACGTTTATATATATGTGTGTGTGTGCGCGTATATATATATATATATATATATATATATATATATATATATATATTTCTCCGCCGAAATCACTTTTAAACCCATTTCCACCTTTTTTTCCCTTCTCTTCCTCTTACTTTTTTTTCACGTTTTTTTACGTTTTTCTCCTTTTCGCCTCTTTTCTGGGCGTATTATTCTTCTTTTTCTTCTTTTTTTTCGTCTAATGCATACCCCATCAGTGCAGCAATGCTTATTCAATACCGCCAGCAGATGGAGACACTGGGGGATAATTTTCTAAGGATTTATACTGATTTTTCCTGTCTGAATTTGTCGCACAGAAAGTTGCAGGCCAAATATGTGTGACATTTCTGCGACTTTAGCTTCTAGAGCATTTTTACAACATTATACATAGGTGCTGAATACATAAAAAGCGACTGTTCAGCGACAGACAAGTCGCATCGGCTGAAAGTAGGCCAGAATGTCAGTCCATGTTGGAGCAGGTTTAGATACAGTCTAAAGTATAGATCTCAAAGTCTGTGCACAGAATTTAGCAAGGGCCTCGCACCTTCTGATGCATCAGGTAGGTGCACAATAGCATAGCCTAACCCTCTGTACTTTGGTCTATATTGATGCGGGACATAGACAGCCAGCTGATGACCAATCCATTAGTGCAATGGATGGCTGGAAGCATTTGTCTTTGCCTTTGCAATACCACAGAAGCAATGCATGGTCAATGTACAGCAATGACACACCTGTGTGAACAGCCAGGAGACCCCCCCCATGTTATGTTACATAGTTACATAGTTAGTACGGTCGAAAAAAGACATATGTCCATCAAGTTCAACCAGGGAATTAAGGGGTAGGGGTGTGGCGCGATATTGGGGAAGGGATGAGATTTTATATTTCTTCATAAGCATTAATCTTATTTTGTCAATTAGGAACATTCAGCACCCACCCGCTATCAAGGCAGCTGCCTATCATGTCATGCCCTACCTGCACAGGTGTGCTGGCTACTCAAATGATCCAATTAAGGAGGCCATTTAGTCAGCAGCAGCAGAAGTCCTGTGCCTGGACGCTCCAACAGCGGCCAGACACAAGCAGAAGCAGAAGCAGCAGAAGCAGCAGCAGCACCACCTTTTGTTTTTTGGCTGCAGCAGCAGCAGCAAGGCCCACAGGGCTGGCTAGCTGGCTAGCCAGCAAGCAGGTAGCAATGAAAGTAGGAATCTTTCTTTTTAACCCTGTAAGGGGGTGGTGCACTGTACCCGAAGATACTGCCATATCGGGTCAATGCATAGGGCGACGGAAGCAAGCTTCGAAATCGGCCCCCGTTCTCAAAAATCCATTTAATATATGGTCCCCAGATAGGGGACGTATCAGATATTAAACTGATAAGAACAGATACTACACTTGATCTTAGCCAAAAGGCCGAGAAGCGATAACCGTGAAAGGGGCGGGCCCAACAAGGTCCCCTTCATGGGCACTATCACTGCTTGCTGTCAGGGAGGCTGCCAGACAATTTTCCATGCACACTCTGGGCTGGGGGGCAGTCAACCACCAGTACACACAGCAGAACCTAAACCCATACCATTATTGCTAAGCAGCAAGACAGGGGCCCATTGCACTCCCACGGGGCCTTTTTAAATGCAATCCATAACCCGGATTTGCCAGGAACCCTTCTTACTCCTCCTACTTGCATGTGACACTGGGCTTAGGATCTGCATAGGAAACACACACACAAGCACACACCTACCTTTGTTGCCTGCAGATGCCTCCTTGGCTGTCCCCAAACGGTATCAAACCAACACCCACGGGAAGCTGTAAGCATAGAGGACATGCCTGCACCCCATTGGACTTACCTGTGTGGGTTAAATCCGGGTTATTTGACAACCTATGGCGGTGATGGTTCTGCTCAGGCAGAGCAGTGCTGATGCTCCTCATAAAGCTGTCGCTGCTGTGAAGGTTCTAGGTGACATCACAAATCCCTATGGTTACATACACAACAAAGCTGGGTTGTTGTTGTTTACACTCTGCAAGGCCTGTGGAAGTGAGTGACATCATAGCACTGTAGTTCTGAGGGTTCTAGATGGATGCAACAATCTCCTGTTGCTTCTATGAAGGCCATAATAGACGACATCACCAAACAGCTCCATAGTCACATACACAGCAAAGGAGAGATGTTGTTTACACCTAGTGATGTCAGTGGTATTGAGTGACATCACAGCACAGTGCTAAGGCTCCTGGGCCTGGACACAGCAGCGGCTGCAATATCTCAACGGAGAATACGTTTATATATATGTGTGTGTGTGCGCGTATATATATATATATATATATATATATATATATATATATATATATTTCTCCGCCGAAATCACTTTTAAACCCATTTCCACCTTTTTTTCCCTTCTCTTCCTCTTACTTTTTTTTCACGTTTTTTTACGTTTTTCTCCTTTTCGCCTCTTTTCTGGGCGTATTATTCTTCTTTTTCTTCTTTTTTTTCGTCTAATGCATACCCCATCAGTGCAGCAATGCTTATTCAATACCGCCAGCAGATGGAGACACTGGGGGATAATTTTCTAAGGATTTATACTGATTTTTCCTGTCTGAATTTGTCGCACAGAAAGTTGCAGGCCAAATATGTGTGACATTTCTGCGACTTTAGCTTCTAGAGCATTTTTACAACATTATACATAGGTGCTGAATACATAAAAAGCGACTGTTCAGCGGCAGACAAGTCGCATCGGCTGAAAGTAGGCCAGAATGTCAGTCCATGTTGGAGCAGGTTTAGATACAGTCTAAAGTATAGATCTCAAAGTCTGTGCACAGAATTTAGCAAGGGCCTCGCACCTTCTGATGCATCAGGTAGGTGCACAATAGCATAGCCTAACCCTCTGTACTTTGGTCTATATTGATGCGGGACATGGACAGCCAGCTGATGACCAATCCATTAGTGCAATGGATGGCTGGAAGCATTTGTCTTTGCCTTTGCAATACCACAGAAGCAATGCATGGTCAATGTACAGCAATGACACACCTGTGTGAACAGCCAGGAGACCCCCCCCATGTTATGTTACATAGTTACATAGTTAGTACGGTCGAAAAAAGACATATGTCCATCAAGTTCAACCAGGGAATTAAGGGGTAGGGGTGTGGCGCGATATTGGGGAAGGGATGAGATTTTATATTTCTTCATAAGCATTAATCTTATTTTGTCAATTAGGAACATTCAGCACCCACCCGCTATCAAGGCAGCTGCCTATCATGTCATGCCCTACCTGCACAGGTGTGCTGGCTACTCAAATGATCCAATTAAGGAGGCCATTTAGTCAGCAGCAGCAGAAGTCCTGTGCCTGGACGCTCCAACAGCGGCCAGACACAAGCAGAAGCAGAAGCAGCAGAAGCAGCAGCAGCACCACCTTTTGTTTTTTGGCTGCAGCAGCAGCAGCAAGGCCCACAGGGCTGGCTAGCTGGCTAGCCAGCAAGCAGGTAGCAATGAAAGTAGGAATCTTTCTTTTTAACCCTGTAAGGGGGTGGTGCACTGTACCCGAAGATACTGCCATATCGGGTCAATGCATAGGGCGACGGAAGCAAGCTTCGAAATCGGCCCCCGTTCTCAAAAATCCATTTAATATATGGTCCCCAGATAGGGGACGTATCAGATATTAAACTGATAAGAACAGATACTACACTTGATCTTAGCCAAAAGGCCGAGAAGCGATAACCGTGAAAGGGGCGGGCCCAACAAGGTCCCCTTCATGGGCACTATCACTGCTTGCTGTCAGGGAGGCTGCCAGACAATTTTCCATGCACACTCTGGGCTGGGGGGCAGTCAACCACCAGTACACACAGCAGAACCTAAACCCATACCATTATTGCTAAGCAGCAAGACAGGGGCCCATTGCACTCCCACGGGGCCTTTTTAAATGCAATCCATAACCCGGATTTGCCAGGAACCCTTCTTACTCCTCCTACTTGCATGTGACACTGGGCTTAGGATCTGCATAGGAAACACACACACAAGCACACACCTACCTTTGTTGCCTGCAGATGCCTCCTTGGCTGTCCCCAAACGGTATCAAACCAACACCCACGGGAAGCTGTAAGCATAGAGGACATGCCTGCACCCCATTGGACTTACCTGTGTGGGTTAAATCCGGGTTATTTGACAACCTATGGCGGTGATGGTTCTGCTCAGGCAGAGCAGTGCTGATGCTCCTCATAAAGCTGTCGCTGCTGTGAAGGTTCTAGGTGACATCACAAATCCCTATGGTTACATACACAACAAAGCTGGGTTGTTGTTGTTTACACTCTGCAAGGCCTGTGGAAGTGAGTGACATCATAGCACTGTAGTTCTGAGGGTTCTAGATGGATGCAACAATCTCCTGTTGCTTCTATGAAGGCCATAATAGACGACATCACCAAACAGCTCCATAGTCACATACACAGCAAAGGAGAGATGTTGTTTACACCTAGTGATGTCAGTGGTATTGAGTGACATCACAGCACAGTGCTAAGGCTCCTGGGCCTGGACACAGCAGCGGCTGCAATATCTCAACGGAGAATACGTTTATATATATGTGTGTGTGTGCGCGTATATATATATATATATATATATATATATATATATATTTCTCCGCCGAAATCACTTTTAAACCCATTTCCACCTTTTTTTCCCTTCTCTTCCTCTTACTTTTTTTTCACGTTTTTTTACGTTTTTCTCCTTTTCGCCTCTTTTCTGGGCGTATTATTCTTCTTTTTCTTCTTTTTTTTCGTCTAATGCATACCCCATCAGTGCAGCAATGCTTATTCAATACCGCCAGCAGATGGAGACACTGGGGGATAATTTTCTAAGGATTTATACTGATTTTTCCTGTCTGAATTTGTCGCACAGAAAGTTGCAGGCCAAATATGTGTGACATTTCTGCGACTTTAGCTTCTAGAGCATTTTTACAACATTATACATAGGTGCTGAATACATAAAAAGCGACTGTTCAGCGACAGACAAGTCGCATCGGCTGAAAGTAGGCCAGAATGTCAGTCCATGTTGGAGCAGGTTTAGATACAGTCTAAAGTATAGATCTCAAAGTCTGTGCACAGAATTTAGCAAGGGCCTCGCACCTTCTGATGCATCAGGTAGGTGCACAATAGCATAGCCTAACCCTCTGTACTTTGGTCTATATTGATGCGGGACATAGACAGCCAGCTGATGACCAATCCATTAGTGCAATGGATGGCTGGAAGCATTTGTCTTTGCCTTTGCAATACCACAGAAGCAATGCATGGTCAATGTACAGCAATGACACACCTGTGTGAACAGCCAGGAGACCCCCCCCATGTTATGTTACATAGTTACATAGTTAGTACGGTCGAAAAAAGACATATGTCCATCAAGTTCAACCAGGGAATTAAGGGGTAGGGGTGTGGCGCGATATTGGGGAAGGGATGAGATTTTATATTTCTTCATAAGCATTAATCTTATTTTGTCAATTAGGAACATTCAGCACCCACCCGCTATCAAGGCAGCTGCCTATCATGTCATGCCCTACCTGCACAGGTGTGCTGGCTACTCAAATGATCCAATTAAGGAGGCCATTTAGTCAGCAGCAGCAGAAGTCCTGTGCCTGGACGCTCCAACAGCGGCCAGACACAAGCAGAAGCAGAAGCAGCAGAAGCAGCAGCAGCACCACCTTTTGTTTTTTGGCTGCAGCAGCAGCAGCAAGGCCCACAGGGCTGGCTAGCTGGCTAGCCAGCAAGCAGGTAGCAATGAAAGTAGGAATCTTTCTTTTTAACCCTGTAAGGGGGTGGTGCACTGTACCCGAAGATACTGCCATATCGGGTCAATGCATAGGGCGACGGAAGCAAGCTTCGAAATCGGCCCCCGTTCTCAAAAATCCATTTAATATATGGTCCCCAGATAGGGGACGTATCAGATATTAAACTGATAAGAACAGATACTACACTTGATCTTAGCCAAAAGGCCGAGAAGCGATAACCGTGAAAGGGGCGGGCCCAACAAGGTCCCCTTCATGGGCACTATCACTGCTTGCTGTCAGGGAGGCTGCCAGACAATTTTCCATGCACACTCTGGGCTGGGGGGCAGTCAACCACCAGTACACACAGCAGAACCTAAACCCATACCATTATTGCTAAGCAGCAAGACAGGGGCCCATTGCACTCCCACGGGGCCTTTTTAAATGCAATCCATAACCCGGATTTGCCAGGAACCCTTCTTACTCCTCCTACTTGCATGTGACACTGGGCTTAGGATCTGCATAGGAAACACACACACAAGCACACACCTACCTTTGTTGCCTGCAGATGCCTCCTTGGCTGTCCCCAAACGGTATCAAACCAACACCCACGGGAAGCTGTAAGCATAGAGGACATGCCTGCACCCCATTGGACTTTCCTGTGTGGGTTAAATCCGGGTTATTTGACAACCTATGGCGGTGATGGTTCTGCTCAGGCAGAGCAGTGCTGATGCTCCTCATAAAGCTGTCGCTGCTGTGAAGGTTCTAGGTGACATCACAAATCCCTATGGTTACATACACAACAAAGCTGGGTTGTTGTTGTTTACACTCTGCAAGGCCTGTGGAAGTGAGTGACATCATAGCACTGTAGTTCTGAGGGTTCTAGATGGATGCAACAATCTCCTGTTGCTTCTATGAAGGCCATAATAGACGACATCACCAAACAGCTCCATAGTCACATACACAGCAAAGGAGAGATGTTGTTTACACCTAGTGATGTCAGTGGTATTGAGTGACATCACAGCACAGTGCTAAGGCTCCTGGGCCTGGACACAGCAGCGGCTGCAATATCTCAACGGAGAATACGTTTATATATATGTGTGTGTGTGCGCGTATATATATATATATATATATATATATATATATATATATATATTCTCCGCCGAAATCACTTTTAAACCCATTTCCACCTTTTTTTCCCTTCTCTTCCTCTTACTTTTTTTTCACGTTTTTTTACGTTTTTCTCCTTTTCGCCTCTTTTCTGGGCGTATTATTCTTCTTTTTCTTCTTTTTTTTCGTCTAATGCATACCCCATCAGTGCAGCAATGCTTATTCAATACCGCCAGCAGATGGAGACACTGGGGGATAATTTTCTAAGGATTTATACTGATTTTTCCTGTCTGAATTTGTCGCACAGAAAGTTGCAGGCCAAATATGTGTGACATTTCTGCGACTTTAGCTTCTAGAGCATTTTTACAACATTATACATAGGTGCTGAATACATAAAAAGCGACTGTTCAGCGACAGACAAGTCGCATCGGCTGAAAGTAGGCCAGAATGTCAGTCCATGTTGGAGCAGGTTTAGATACAGTCTAAAGTATAGATCTCAAAGTCTGTGCACAGAATTTAGCAAGGGCCTCGCACCTTCTGATGCATCAGGTAGGTGCACAATAGCATAGCCTAACCCTCTGTACTTTGGTCTATATTGATGCGGGACATAGACAGCCAGCTGATGACCAATCCATTAGTGCAATGGATGGCTGGAAGCATTTGTCTTTGCCTTTGCAATACCACAGAAGCAATGCATGGTCAATGTACAGCAATGACACACCTGTGTGAACAGCCAGGAGACCCCCCCCATGTTATGTTACATAGTTACATAGTTAGTACGGTCGAAAAAAGACATATGTCCATCAAGTTCAACCAGGGAATTAAGGGGTAGGGGTGTGGCGCGATATTGGGGAAGGGATGAGATTTTATATTTCTTCATAAGCATTAATCTTATTTTGTCAATTAGGAACATTCAGCACCCACCCGCTATCAAGGCAGCTGCCTATCATGTCATGCCCTACCTGCACAGGTGTGCTGGCTACTCAAATGATCCAATTAAGGAGGCCATTTAGTCAGCAGCAGCAGAAGTCCTGTGCCTGGACGCTCCAACAGCGGCCAGACACAAGCAGAAGCAGAAGCAGCAGAAGCAGCAGCAGCACCACCTTTTGTTTTTTGGCTGCAGCAGCAGCAGCAAGGCCCACAGGGCTGGCTAGCTGGCTAGCCAGCAAGCAGGTAGCAATGAAAGTAGGAATCTTTCTTTTTAACCCTGTAAGGGGGTGGTGCACTGTACCCGAAGATACTGCCATATCGGGTCAATGCATAGGGCGACGGAAGCAAGCTTCGAAATCGGCCCCCGTTCTCAAAAATCCATTTAATATATGGTCCCCAGATAGGGGACGTATCAGATATTAAACTGATAAGAACAGATACTACACTTGATCTTAGCCAAAAGGCCGAGAAGCGATAACCGTGAAAGGGGCGGGCCCAACAAGGTCCCCTTCATGGGCACTATCACTGCTTGCTGTCAGGGAGGCTGCCAGACAATTTTCCATGCACACTCTGGGCTGGGGGGCAGTCAACCACCAGTACACACAGCAGAACCTAAACCCATACCATTATTGCTAAGCAGCAAGACAGGGGCCCATTGCACTCCCACGGGGCCTTTTTAAATGCAATCCATAACCCGGATTTGCCAGGAACCCTTCTTACTCCTCCTACTTGCATGTGACACTGGGCTTAGGATCTGCATAGGAAACACACACACAAGCACACACCTACCTTTGTTGCCTGCAGATGCCTCCTTGGCTGTCCCCAAACGGTATCAAACCAACACCCACGGGAAGCTGTAAGCATAGAGGACATGCCTGCACCCCATTGGACTTACCTGTGTGGGTTAAATCCGGGTTATTTGACAACCTATGGCGGTGATGGTTCTGCTCAGGCAGAGCAGTGCTGATGCTCCTCATAAAGCTGTCGCTGCTGTGAAGGTTCTAGGTGACATCACAAATCCCTATGGTTACATACACAACAAAGCTGGGTTGTTGTTGTTTACACTCTGCAAGGCCTGTGGAAGTGAGTGACATCATAGCACTGTAGTTCTGAGGGTTCTAGATGGATGCAACAATCTCCTGTTGCTTCTATGAAGGCCATAATAGACGACATCACCAAACAGCTCCATAGTCACATACACAGCAAAGGAGAGATGTTGTTTACACCTAGTGATGTCAGTGGTATTGAGTGACATCACAGCACAGTGCTAAGGCTCCTGGGCCTGGACACAGCAGCGGCTGCAATATCTCAACGGAGAATACGTTTATATATATGTGTGTGTGTGCGCGTATATATATATATATATATATATATATATATATATTTCTCCGCCGAAATCACTTTTAAACCCATTTCCACCTTTTTTTCCCTTCTCTTCCTCTTACTTTTTTTTCACGTTTTTTTACGTTTTTCTCCTTTTCGCCTCTTTTCTGGGCGTATTATTCTTCTTTTTCTTCTTTTTTTTCGTCTAATGCATACCCCATCAGTGCAGCAATGCTTATTCAATACCGCCAGCAGATGGAGACACTGGGGGATAATTTTCTAAGGATTTATACTGATTTTTCCTGTCTGAATTTGTCGCACAGAAAGTTGCAGGCCAAATATGTGTGACATTTCTGCGACTTTAGCTTCTAGAGCATTTTTACAACATTATACATAGGTGCTGAATACATAAAAAGCGACTGTTCAGCGGCAGACAAGTCGCATCGGCTGAAAGTAGGCCAGAATGTCAGTCCATGTTGGAGCAGGTTTAGATACAGTCTAAAGTATAGATCTCAAAGTCTGTGCACAGAATTTAGCAAGGGCCTCGCACCTTCTGATGCATCAGGTAGGTGCACAATAGCATAGCCTAACCCTCTGTACTTTGGTCTATATTGATGCGGGACATAGACAGCCAGCTGATGACCAATCCATTAGTGCAATGGATGGCTGGAAGCATTTGTCTTTGCCTTTGCAATACCACAGAAGCAATGCATGGTCAATGTACAGCAATGACACACCTGTGTGAACAGCCAGGAGACCCCCCCCATGTTATGTTACATAGTTACATAGTTAGTACGGTCGAAAAAAGACATATGTCCATCAAGTTCAACCAGGGAATTAAGGGGTAGGGGTGTGGCGCGATATTGGGGAAGGGATGAGATTTTATATTTCTTCATAAGCATTAATCTTATTTTGTCAATTAGGAACATTCAGCACCCACCCGCTATCAAGGCAGCTGCCTATCATGTCATGCCCTACCTGCACAGGTGTGCTGGCTACTCAAATGATCCAATTAAGGAGGCCATTTAGTCAGCAGCAGCAGAAGTCCTGTGCCTGGACGCTCCAACAGCGGCCAGACACAAGCAGAAGCAGAAGCAGCAGAAGCAGCAGCAGCACCACCTTTTGTTTTTTGGCTGCAGCAGCAGCAGCAAGGCCCACAGGGCTGGCTAGCTGGCTAGCCAGCAAGCAGGTAGCAATGAAAGTAGGAATCTTTCTTTTTAACCCTGTAAGGGGGTGGTGCACTGTACCCGAAGATACTGCCATATCGGGTCAATGCATAGGGCGACGGAAGCAAGCTTCGAAATCGGCCCCCGTTCTCAAAAATCCATTTAATATATGGTCCCCAGATAGGGGACGTATCAGATATTAAACTGATAAGAACAGATTTTTTTTTTTTTTTTTTTTTTTATCTAAAGCCGAGGAACGTGCTTTCGATTCACCCAAAGTGCAAGAAAAAGTGCAAACGTGTTACACTAAAAAAACGTGCACAAAGGATGCGGTCTATCGCAAGCCCTTCTCCGATAGGAGAGAGGCCCCCCAACAAACCTTACCCTTCGCCTCCGGACCAAAAGGTACCTGCGAGGTTCCAGGTTCAATGTCCCTTTTCGCCGAAGCTACTAGGGGACCACAAATGCTCCCGGCATCCCCCTTGGCGTTGGCCAAGGTATCTGCCCGCAGAGCCGATTACGGTAGGTACCCTGCCAAAGCAGGAGTACCCGGGGTGTTTGCAGGGAGGTGCGGAACCTAATGGCCACACACACCTCCCCTAGACCGCCAGGAGGGACACCCAGAAGGGCTACCGCATCCTGACAAATCCTGTGAACACACAACACGCAAAAAGTGACACAGTGAGACAAAAAAGAAATAAATAAGTGAATGTGTGCAGATATACTGCCCGGACATCCGGCCGGATCTATAAAAATTTCTCTGATCCTAGCCAGAAGGCCGGGAATCAAGAGGTGAGTGCCACAAGGTGAAGAGATTATGGTGCCCGTGCTTCAACTCAGTGAGTCTATTCTCCCAGTGAGTTTCGGCACCTCGGGGTCACCACTCCCCGAGGCACAAAAGTACCTCGGCTCTAGACCCTCTCAGCCTCATGGCGAGACCCGGAGGGAACAGGTCACATCGGGGCAGCCGTCGAGCTGATTCCTCAGAACCAGCCCCGGAAAGCCCTGGTACACCTGCATCCTCCATGCAGCACCCATCCCCACCAGCATGAAAACTGATAAGAACAGATACTACACTTGATCTTAGCCAAAAGGCCGAGAAGCGATAACCGTGAAAGGGGCGGGCCCAACAAGGTCCCCTTCATGGGCACTATCACTGCTTGCTGTCAGGGAGGCTGCCAGACAATTTTCCATGCACACTCTGGGCTGGGGGGCAGTCAACCACCAGTACACACAGCAGAACCTAAACCCATACCATTATTGCTAAGCAGCAAGACAGGGGCCCATTGCACTCCCACGGGGCCTTTTTAAATGCAATCCATAACCCGGATTTGCCAGGAACCCTTCTTACTCCTCCTACTTGCATGTGACACTGGGCTTAGGATCTGCATAGGAAACACACACACAAGCACACACCTACCTTTGTTGCCTGCAGATGCCTCCTTGGCTGTCCCCAAACGGTATCAAACCAACACCCACGGGAAGCTGTAAGCATAGAGGACATGCCTGCACCCCATTGGACTTACCTGTGTGGGTTAAATCCGGGTTATTTGACAACCTATGGCGGTGATGGTTCTGCTCAGGCAGAGCAGTGCTGATGCTCCTCATAAAGCTGTCGCTGCTGTGAAGGTTCTAGGTGACATCACAAATCCCTATGGTTACATACACAACAAAGCTGGGTTGTTGTTGTTTACACTCTGCAAGGCCTGTGGAAGTGAGTGACATCATAGCACTGTAGTTCTGAGGGTTCTAGATGGATGCAACAATCTCCTGTTGCTTCTATGAAGGCCATAATAGACGACATCACCAAACAGCTCCATAGTCACATACACAGCAAAGGAGAGATGTTGTTTACACCTAGTGATGTCAGTGGTATTGAGTGACATCACAGCACAGTGCTAAGGCTCCTGGGCCTGGACACAGCAGCGGCTGCAATATCTCAACGGAGAATACGTTTATATATATGTGTGTGTGTGCGCGTATATATATATATATATATATATATATATATATATATATATATTTCTCCGCCGAAATCACTTTTAAACCCATTTCCACCTTTTTTTCCCTTCTCTTCCTCTTACTTTTTTTTCACGTTTTTTTACGTTTTTCTCCTTTTCGCCTCTTTTCTGGGCGTATTATTCTTCTTTTTCTTCTTTTTTTTCGTCTAATGCATACCCCATCAGTGCAGCAATGCTTATTCAATACCGCCAGCAGATGGAGACACTGGGGGATAATTTTCTAAGGATTTATACTGATTTTTCCTGTCTGAATTTGTCGCACAGAAAGTTGCAGGCCAAATATGTGTGACATTTCTGCGACTTTAGCTTCTAGAGCATTTTTACAACATTATACATAGGTGCTGAATACATAAAAAGCGACTGTTCAGCGGCAGACAAGTCGCATCGGCTGAAAGTAGGCCAGAATGTCAGTCCATGTTGGAGCAGGTTTAGATACAGTCTAAAGTATAGATCTCAAAGTCTGTGCACAGAATTTAGCAAGGGCCTCGCACCTTCTGATGCATCAGGTAGGTGCACAATAGCATAGCCTAACCCTCTGTACTTTGGTCTATATTGATGCGGGACATAGACAGCCAGCTGATGACCAATCCATTAGTGCAATGGATGGCTGGAAGCATTTGTCTTTGCCTTTGCAATACCACAGAAGCAATGCATGGTCAATGTACAGCAATGACACACCTGTGTGAACAGCCAGGAGACCCCCCCCATGTTATGTTACATAGTTACATAGTTAGTACGGTCGAAAAAAGACATATGTCCATCAAGTTCAACCAGGGAATTAAGGGGTAGGGGTGTGGCGCGATATTGGGGAAGGGATGAGATTTTATATTTCTTCATAAGCATTAATCTTATTTTGTCAATTAGGAACATTCAGCACCCACCCGCTATCAAGGCAGCTGCCTATCATGTCATGCCCTACCTGCACAGGTGTGCTGGCTACTCAAATGATCCAATTAAGGAGGCCATTTAGTCAGCAGCAGCAGAAGTCCTGTGCCTGGACGCTCCAACAGCGGCCAGACACAAGCAGAAGCAGAAGCAGAAACAGCAGAAGCAGCAGCAGCACCACCTTTTGTTTTTTGGCTGCAGCAGCAGCAGCAAGGCCCACAGGGCTGGCTAGCTGGCTAGCCAGCAAGCAGGTAGCAATGAAAGTAGGAATCTTTCTTTTTAACCCTGTAAGGGGGTGGTGCACTGTACCCGAAGATACTGCCATATCGGGTCAATGCATAGGGCGACGGAAGCAAGCTTCGAAATCGGCCCCCGTTCTCAAAAATCCATTTAATATATGGTCCCCAGATAGGGGACGTATCAGATATTAAACTGATAAGAACAGATACTACACTTGATCTTAGCCAAAAGGCCGAGAAGCGATAACCGTGAAAGGGGCGGGCCCAACAAGGTCCCCTTCATGGGCACTATCACTGCTTGCTGTCAGGGAGGCTGCCAGACAATTTTCCATGCACACTCTGGGCTGGGGGGCAGTCAACCACCAGTACACACAGCAGAACCTAAACCCATACCATTATTGCTAAGCAGCAAGACAGGGGCCCATTGCACTCCCACGGGGCCTTTTTAAATGCAATCCATAACCCGGATTTGCCAGGAACCCTTCTTACTCCTCCTACTTGCATGTGACACTGGGCTTAGGATCTGCATAGGAAACACACACACAAGCACACACCTACCTTTGTTGCCTGCAGATGCCTCCTTGGCTGTCCCCAAACGGTATCAAACCAACACCCACGGGAAGCTGTAAGCATAGAGGACATGCCTGCACCCCATTGGACTTACCTGTGTGGGTTAAATCCGGGTTATTTGACAACCTATGGCGGTGATGGTTCTGCTCAGGCAGAGCAGTGCTGATGCTCCTCATAAAGCTGTCGCTGCTGTGAAGGTTCTAGGTGACATCACAAATCCCTATGGTTACATACACAACAAAGCTGGGTTGTTGTTGTTTACACTCTGCAAGGCCTGTGGAAGTGAGTGACATCATAGCACTGTAGTTCTGAGGGTTCTAGATGGATGCAACAATCTCCTGTTGCTTCTATGAAGGCCATAATAGACGACATCACCAAACAGCTCCATAGTCACATACACAGCAAAGGAGAGATGTTGTTTACACCTAGTGATGTCAGTGGTATTGAGTGACATCACAGCACAGTGCTAAGGCTCCTGGGCCTGGACACAGCAGCGGCTGCAATATCTCAACGGAGAATACGTTTATATATATGTGTGTGTGTGCGCGTATATATATATATATATATATATATATATATATATTTCTCCGCCGAAATCACTTTTAAACCCATTTCCACCTTTTTTTCCCTTCTCTTCCTCTTACTTTTTTTTCACGTTTTTTTACGTTTTTCTCCTTTTCGCCTCTTTTCTGGGCGTATTATTCTTCTTTTTCTTCTTTTTTTTCGTCTAATGCATACCCCATCAGTGCAGCAATGCTTATTCAATACCGCCAGCAGATGGAGACACTGGGGGATAATTTTCTAAGGATTTATACTGATTTTTCCTGTCTGAATTTGTCGCACAGAAAGTTGCAGGCCAAATATGTGTGACATTTCTGCGACTTTAGCTTCTAGAGCATTTTTACAACATTATACATAGGTGCTGAATACATAAAAAGCGACTGTTCAGCGACAGACAAGTCGCATCGGCTGAAAGTAGGCCAGAATGTCAGTCCATGTTGGAGCAGGTTTAGATACAGTCTAAAGTATAGATCTCAAAGTCTGTGCACAGAATTTAGCAAGGGCCTCGCACCTTCTGATGCATCAGGTAGGTGCACAATAGCATAGCCTAACCCTCTGTACTTTGGTCTATATTGATGCGGGACATAGACAGCCAGCTGATGACCAATCCATTAGTGCAATGGATGGCTGGAAGCATTTGTCTTTGCCTTTGCAATACCACAGAAGCAATGCATGGTCAATGTACAGCAATGACACACCTGTGTGAACAGCCAGGAGACCCCCCCCATGTTATGTTACATAGTTACATAGTTAGTACGGTCGAAAAAAGACATATGTCCATCAAGTTCAACCAGGGAATTAAGGGGTAGGGGTGTGGCGCGATATTGGGGAAGGGATGAGATTTTATATTTCTTCATAAGCATTAATCTTATTTTGTCAATTAGGAACATTCAGCACCCACCCGCTATCAAGGCAGCTGCCTATCATGTCATGCCCTACCTGCACAGGTGTGCTGGCTACTCAAATGATCCAATTAAGGAGGCCATTTAGTCAGCAGCAGCAGAAGTCCTGTGCCTGGACGCTCCAACAGCGGCCAGACACAAGCAGAAGCAGAAGCAGCAGAAGCAGCAGCAGCACCACCTTTTGTTTTTTGGCTGCAGCAGCAGCAGCAAGGCCCACAGGGCTGGCTAGCTGGCTAGCCAGCAAGCAGGTAGCAATGAAAGTAGGAATCTTTCTTTTTAACCCTGTAAGGGGGTGGTGCACTGTACCCGAAGATACTGCCATATCGGGTCAATGCATAGGGCGACGGAAGCAAGCTTCGAAATCGGCCCCCGTTCTCAAAAATCCATTTAATATATGGTCCCCAGATAGGGGACGTATCAGATATTAAACTGATAAGAACAGATACTACACTTGATCTTAGCCAAAAGGCCGAGAAGCGATAACCGTGAAAGGGGCGGGCCCAACAAGGTCCCCTTCATGGGCACTATCACTGCTTGCTGTCAGGGAGGCTGCCAGACAATTTTCCATGCACACTCTGGGCTGGGGGGCAGTCAACCACCAGTACACACAGCAGAACCTAAACCCATACCATTATTGCTAAGCAGCAAGACAGGGGCCCATTGCACTCCCACGGGGCCTTTTTAAATGCAATCCATAACCCGGATTTGCCAGGAACCCTTCTTACTCCTCCTACTTGCATGTGACACTGGGCTTAGGATCTGCATAGGAAACACACACACAAGCACACACCTACCTTTGTTGCCTGCAGATGCCTCCTTGGCTGTCCCCAAACGGTATCAAACCAACACCCACGGGAAGCTGTAAGCATAGAGGACATGCCTGCACCCCATTGGACTTACCTGTGTGGGTTAAATCCGGGTTATTTGACAACCTATGGCGGTGATGGTTCTGCTCAGGCAGAGCAGTGCTGATGCTCCTCATAAAGCTGTCGCTGCTGTGAAGGTTCTAGGTGACATCACAAATCCCTATGGTTACATACACAACAAAGCTGGGTTGTTGTTGTTTACACTCTGCAAGGCCTGTGGAAGTGAGTGACATCATAGCACTGTAGTTCTGAGGGTTCTAGATGGATGCAACAATCTCCTGTTGCTTCTATGAAGGCCATAATAGACGACATCACCAAACAGCTCCATAGTCACATACACAGCAAAGGAGAGATGTTGTTTACACCTAGTGATGTCAGTGGTATTGAGTGACATCACAGCACAGTGCTAAGGCTCCTGGGCCTGGACACAGCAGCGGCTGCAATATCTCAACGGAGAATACGTTTATATATATGTGTGTGTGTGCGCGTATATATATATATATATATATATATATATATATATATATTTCTCCGCCGAAATCACTTTTAAACCCATTTCCACCTTTTTTTCCCTTCTCTTCCTCTTACTTTTTTTTCACGTTTTTTTACGTTTTTCTCCTTTTCGCCTCTTTTCTGGGCGTATTATTCTTCTTTTTCTTCTTTTTTTTCGTCTAATGCATACCCCATCAGTGCAGCAATGCTTATTCAATACCGCCAGCAGATGGAGACACTGGGGGATAATTTTCTAAGGATTTATACTGATTTTTCCTGTCTGAATTTGTCGCACAGAAAGTTGCAGGCCAAATATGTGTGACATTTCTGCGACTTTAGCTTCTAGAGCATTTTTACAACATTATACATAGGTGCTGAATACATAAAAAGCGACTGTTCAGCGGCAGACAAGTCGCATCGGCTGAAAGTAGGCCAGAATGTCAGTCCATGTTGGAGCAGGTTTAGATACAGTCTAAAGTATAGATCTCAAAGTCTGTGCACAGAATTTAGCAAGGGCCTCGCACCTTCTGATGCATCAGGTAGGTGCACAATAGCATAGCCTAACCCTCTGTACTTTGGTCTATATTGATGCGGGACATAGACAGCCAGCTGATGACCAATCCATTAGTGCAATGGATGGCTGGAAGCATTTGTCTTTGCCTTTGCAATACCACAGAAGCAATGCATGGTCAATGTACAGCAATGACACACCTGTGTGAACAGCCAGGAGACCCCCCCCATGTTATGTTACATAGTTACATAGTTAGTACGGTCGAAAAAAGACATATGTCCATCAAGTTCAACCAGGGAATTAAGGGGTAGGGGTGTGGCGCGATATTGGGGAAGGGATGAGATTTTATATTTCTTCATAAGCATTAATCTTATTTTGTCAATTAGGAACATTCAGCACCCACCCGCTATCAAGGCAGCTGCCTATCATGTCATGCCCTACCTGCACAGGTGTGCTGGCTACTCAAATGATCCAATTAAGGAGGCCATTTAGTCAGCAGCAGCAGAAGTCCTGTGCCTGGACGCTCCAACAGCGGCCAGACACAAGCAGAAGCAGAAGCAGCAGAAGCAGCAGCAGCACCACCTTTTGTTTTTTGGCTGCAGCAGCAGCAGCAAGGCCCACAGGGCTGGCTAGCTGGCTAGCCAGCAAGCAGGTAGCAATGAAAGTAGGAATCTTTCTTTTTAACCCTGTAAGGGGGTGGTGCACTGTACCCGAAGATACTGCCATATCGGGTCAATGCATAGGGCGACGGAAGCAAGCTTCGAAATCGGCCCCCGTTCTCAAAAATCCATTTAATATATGGTCCCCAGATAGGGGACGTATCAGATATTAAACTGATAAGAACAGATACTACACTTGATCTTAGCCAAAAGGCCGAGAAGCGATAACCGTGAAAGGGGCGGGCCCAACAAGGTCCCCTTCATGGGCACTATCACTGCTTGCTGTCAGGGAGGCTGCCAGACAATTTTCCATGCACACTCTGGGCTGGGGGGCAGTCAACCACCAGTACACACAGCAGAACCTAAACCCATACCATTATTGCTAAGCAGCAAGACAGGGGCCCATTGCACTCCCACGGGGCCTTTTTAAATGCAATCCATAACCCGGATTTGCCAGGAACCCTTCTTACTCCTCCTACTTGCATGTGACACTGGGCTTAGGATCTGCATAGGAAACACACACACAAGCACACACCTACCTTTGTTGCCTGCAGATGCCTCCTTGGCTGTCCCCAAACGGTATCAAACCAACACCCACGGGAAGCTGTAAGCATAGAGGACATGCCTGCACCCCATTGGACTTACCTGTGTGGGTTAAATCCGGGTTATTTGACAACCTATGGCGGTGATGGTTCTGCTCAGGCAGAGCAGTGCTGATGCTCCTCATAAAGCTGTCGCTGCTGTGAAGGTTCTAGGTGACATCACAAATCCCTATGGTTACATACACAACAAAGCTGGGTTGTTGTTGTTTACACTCTGCAAGGCCTGTGGAAGTGAGTGACATCATAGCACTGTAGTTCTGAGGGTTCTAGATGGATGCAACAATCTCCTGTTGCTTCTATGAAGGCCATAATAGACGACATCACCAAACAGCTCCATAGTCACATACACAGCAAAGGAGAGATGTTGTTTACACCTAGTGATGTCAGTGGTATTGAGTGACATCACAGCACAGTGCTAAGGCTCCTGGGCCTGGACACAGCAGCGGCTGCAATATCTCAACGGAGAATACGTTTATATATATGTGTGTGTGTGCGCGTATATATATATATATATATATATATATATATATATATATTTCTCCGCCGAAATCACTTTTAAACCCATTTCCACCTTTTTTTCCCTTCTCTTCCTCTTACTTTTTTTTCACGTTTTTTTACGTTTTTCTCCTTTTCGCCTCTTTTCTGGGCGTATTATTCTTCTTTTTCTTCTTTTTTTTCGTCTAATGCATACCCCATCAGTGCAGCAATGCTTATTCAATACCGCCAGCAGATGGAGACACTGGGGGATAATTTTCTAAGGATTTATACTGATTTTTCCTGTCTGAATTTGTCGCACAGAAAGTTGCAGGCCAAATATGTGTGACATTTCTGCGACTTTAGCTTCTAGAGCATTTTTACAACATTATACATAGGTGCTGAATACATAAAAAGCGACTGTTCAGCGACAGACAAGTCGCATCGGCTGAAAGTAGGCCAGAATGTCAGTCCATGTTGGAGCAGGTTTAGATACAGTCTAAAGTATAGATCTCAAAGTCTGTGCACAGAATTTAGCAAGGGCCTCGCACCTTCTGATGCATCAGGTAGGTGCACAATAGCATAGCCTAACCCTCTGTACTTTGGTCTATATTGATGCGGGACATAGACAGCCAGCTGATGACCAATCCATTAGTGCAATGGATGGCTGGAAGCATTTGTCTTTGCCTTTGCAATACCACAGAAGCAATGCATGGTCAATGTACAGCAATGACACACCTGTGTGAACAGCCAGGAGACCCCCCCCATGTTATGTTACATAGTTACATAGTTAGTACGGTCGAAAAAAGACATATGTCCATCAAGTTCAACCAGGGAATTAAGGGGTAGGGGTGTGGCGCGATATTGGGGAAGGGATGAGATTTTATATTTCTTCATAAGCATTAATCTTATTTTGTCAATTAGGAACATTCAGCACCCACCCGCTATCAAGGCAGCTGCCTATCATGTCATGCCCTACCTGCACAGGTGTGCTGGCTACTCAAATGATCCAATTAAGGAGGCCATTTAGTCAGCAGCAGCAGAAGTCCTGTGCCTGGACGCTCCAACAGCGGCCAGACACAAGCAGAAGCAGAAGCAGCAGAAGCAGCAGCAGCACCACCTTTTGTTTTTTGGCTGCAGCAGCAGCAGCAAGGCCCACAGGGCTGGCTAGCTGGCTAGCCAGCAAGCAGGTAGCAATGAAAGTAGGAATCTTTCTTTTTAACCCTGTAAGGGGGTGGTGCACTGTACCCGAAGATACTGCCATATCGGGTCAATGCATAGGGCGACGGAAGCAAGCTTCGAAATCGGCCCCCGTTCTCAAAAATCCATTTAATATATGGTCCCCAGATAGGGGACGTATCAGATATTAAACTGATAAGAACAGATACTACACTTGATCTTAGCCAAAAGGCCGAGAAGCGATAACCGTGAAAGGGGCGGGCCCAACAAGGTCCCCTTCATGGGCACTATCACTGCTTGCTGTCAGGGAGGCTGCCAGACAATTTTCCATGCACACTCTGGGCTGGGGGGCAGTCAACCACCAGTACACACAGCAGAACCTAAACCCATACCATTATTGCTAAGCAGCAAGACAGGGGCCCATTGCACTCCCACGGGGCCTTTTTAAATGCAATCCATAACCCGGATTTGCCAGGAACCCTTCTTACTCCTCCTACTTGCATGTGACACTGGGCTTAGGATCTGCATAGGAAACACACACACAAGCACACACCTACCTTTGTTGCCTGCAGATGCCTCCTTGGCTGTCCCCAAACGGTATCAAACCAACACCCACGGGAAGCTGTAAGCATAGAGGACATGCCTGCACCCCATTGGACTTACCTGTGTGGGTTAAATCCGGGTTATTTGACAACCTATGGCGGTGATGGTTCTGCTCAGGCAGAGCAGTGCTGATGCTCCTCATAAAGCTGTCGCTGCTGTGAAGGTTCTAGGTGACATCACAAATCCCTATGGTTACATACACAACAAAGCTGGGTTGTTGTTGTTTACACTCTGCAAGGCCTGTGGAAGTGAGTGACATCATAGCACTGTAGTTCTGAGGGTTCTAGATGGATGCAACAATCTCCTGTTGCTTCTATGAAGGCCATAATAGACGACATCACCAAACAGCTCCATAGTCACATACACAGCAAAGGAGAGATGTTGTTTACACCTAGTGATGTCAGTGGTATTGAGTGACATCACAGCACAGTGCTAAGGCTCCTGGGCCTGGACACAGCAGCGGCTGCAATATCTCAACGGAGAATACGTTTATATATATGTGTGTGTGTGCGCGTATATATATATATATATATATATATATATATATATATATATATATATATTTCTCCGCCGAAATCACTTTTAAACCCATTTCCACCTTTTTTTCCCTTCTCTTCCTCTTACTTTTTTTTCACGTTTTTTTACGTTTTTCTCCTTTTCGCCTCTTTTCTGGGCGTATTATTCTTCTTTTTCTTCTTTTTTTTCGTCTAATGCATACCCCATCAGTGCAGCAATGCTTATTCAATACCGCCAGCAGATGGAGACACTGGGGGATAATTTTCTAAGGATTTATACTGATTTTTCCTGTCTGAATTTGTCGCACAGAAAGTTGCAGGCCAAATATGTGTGACATTTCTGCGACTTTAGCTTCTAGAGCATTTTTACAACATTATACATAGGTGCTGAATACATAAAAAGCGACTGTTCAGCGACAGACAAGTCGCATCGGCTGAAAGTAGGCCAGAATGTCAGTCCATGTTGGAGCAGGTTTAGATACAGTCTAAAGTATAGATCTCAAAGTCTGTGCACAGAATTTAGCAAGGGCCTCGCACCTTCTGATGCATCAGGTAGGTGCACAATAGCATAGCCTAACCCTCTGTACTTTGGTCTATATTGATGCGGGACATAGACAGCCAGCTGATGACCAATCCATTAGTGCAATGGATGGCTGGAAGCATTTGTCTTTGCCTTTGCAATACCACAGAAGCAATGCATGGTCAATGTACAGCAATGACACACCTGTGTGAACAGCCAGGAGACCCCCCCCATGTTATGTTACATAGTTACATAGTTAGTACGGTCGAAAAAAGACATATGTCCATCAAGTTCAACCAGGGAATTAAGGGGTAGGGGTGTGGCGCGATATTGGGGAAGGGATGAGATTTTATATTTCTTCATAAGCATTAATCTTATTTTGTCAATTAGGAACATTCAGCACCCACCCGCTATCAAGGCAGCTGCCTATCATGTCATGCCCTACCTGCACAGGTGTGCTGGCTACTCAAATGATCCAATTAAGGAGGCCATTTAGTCAGCAGCAGCAGAAGTCCTGTGCCTGGACGCTCCAACAGCGGCCAGACACAAGCAGAAGCAGAAGCAGCAGAAGCAGCAGCAGCACCACCTTTTGTTTTTTGGCTGCAGCAGCAGCAGCAAGGCCCACAGGGCTGGCTAGCTGGCTAGCCAGCAAGCAGGTAGCAATGAAAGTAGGAATCTTTCTTTTTAACCCTGTAAGGGGGTGGTGCACTGTACCCGAAGATACTGCCATATCGGGTCAATGCATAGGGCGACGGAAGCAAGCTTCGAAATCGGCCCCCGTTCTCAAAAATCCATTTAATATATGGTCCCCAGATAGGGGACGTATCAGATATTAAACTGATAAGAACAGATACTACACTTGATCTTAGCCAAAAGGCCGAGAAGCGATAACCGTGAAAGGGGCGGGCCCAACAAGGTCCCCTTCATGGGCACTATCACTGCTTGCTGTCAGGGAGGCTGCCAGACAATTTTCCATGCACACTCTGGGCTGGGGGGCAGTCAACCACCAGTACACACAGCAGAACCTAAACCCATACCATTATTGCTAAGCAGCAAGACAGGGGCCCATTGCACTCCCACGGGGCCTTTTTAAATGCAATCCATAACCCGGATTTGCCAGGAACCCTTCTTACTCCTCCTACTTGCATGTGACACTGGGCTTAGGATCTGCATAGGAAACACACACACAAGCACACACCTACCTTTGTTGCCTGCAGATGCCTCCTTGGCTGTCCCCAAACGGTATCAAACCAACACCCACGGGAAGCTGTAAGCATAGAGGACATGCCTGCACCCCATTGGACTTACCTGTGTGGGTTAAATCCGGGTTATTTGACAACCTATGGCGGTGATGGTTCTGCTCAGGCAGAGCAGTGCTGATGCTCCTCATAAAGCTGTCGCTGCTGTGAAGGTTCTAGGTGACATCACAAATCCCTATGGTTACATACACAACAAAGCTGGGTTGTTGTTGTTTACACTCTGCAAGGCCTGTGGAAGTGAGTGACATCATAGCACTGTAGTTCTGAGGGTTCTAGATGGATGCAACAATCTCCTGTTGCTTCTATGAAGGCCATAATAGACGACATCACCAAACAGCTCCATAGTCACATACACAGCAAAGGAGAGATGTTGTTTACACCTAGTGATGTCAGTGGTATTGAGTGACATCACAGCACAGTGCTAAGGCTCCTGGGCCTGGACACAGCAGCGGCTGCAATATCTCAACGGAGAATACGTTTATATATATGTGTGTGTGTGCGCGTATATATATATATATATATATATATATATATATATATATATATATTTCTCCGCCGAAATCACTTTTAAACCCATTTCCACCTTTTTTTCCCTTCTCTTCCTCTTACTTTTTTTTCACGTTTTTTTACGTTTTTCTCCTTTTCGCCTCTTTTCTGGGCGTATTATTCTTCTTTTTCTTCTTTTTTTTCGTCTAATGCATACCCCATCAGTGCAGCAATGCTTATTCAATACCGCCAGCAGATGGAGACACTGGGGGATAATTTTCTAAGGATTTATACTGATTTTTCCTGTCTGAATTTGTCGCACAGAAAGTTGCAGGCCAAATATGTGTGACATTTCTGCGACTTTAGCTTCTAGAGCATTTTTACAACATTATACATAGGTGCTGAATACATAAAAAGCGACTGTTCAGCGACAGACAAGTCGCATCGGCTGAAAGTAGGCCAGAATGTCAGTCCATGTTGGAGCAGGTTTAGATACAGTCTAAAGTATAGATCTCAAAGTCTGTGCACAGAATTTAGCAAGGGCCTCGCACCTTCTGATGCATCAGGTAGGTGCACAATAGCATAGCCTAACCCTCTGTACTTTGGTCTATATTGATGCGGGACATAGACAGCCAGCTGATGACCAATCCATTAGTGCAATGGATGGCTGGAAGCATTTGTCTTTGCCTTTGCAATACCACAGAAGCAATGCATGGTCAATGTACAGCAATGACACACCTGTGTGAACAGCCAGGAGACCCCCCCCCATGTTATGTTACATAGTTACATAGTTAGTACGGTCGAAAAAAGACATATGTCCATCAAGTTCAACCAGGGAATTAAGGGGTAGGGGTGTGGCGCGATATTGGGGAAGGGATGAGATTTTATATTTCTTCATAAGCATTAATCTTATTTTGTCAATTAGGAACATTCAGCACCCACCCGCTATCAAGGCAGCTGCCTATCATGTCATGCCCTACCTGCACAGGTGTGCTGGCTACTCAAATGATCCAATTAAGGAGGCCATTTAGTCAGCAGCAGCAGAAGTCCTGTGCCTGGACGCTCCAACAGCGGCCAGACACAAGCAGAAGCAGAAGCAGCAGAAGCAGCAGCAGCACCACCTTTTGTTTTTTGGCTGCAGCAGCAGCAGCAAGGCCCACAGGGCTGGCTAGCTGGCTAGCCAGCAAGCAGGTAGCAATGAAAGTAGGAATCTTTCTTTTTAACCCTGTAAGGGGGTGGTGCACTGTACCCGAAGATACTGCCATATCGGGTCAATGCATAGGGCGACGGAAGCAAGCTTCGAAATCGGCCCCCGTTCTCAAAAATCCATTTAATATATGGTCCCCAGATAGGGGACGTATCAGATATTAAACTGATAAGAACAGATACTACACTTGATCTTAGCCAAAAGGCCGAGAAGCGATAACCGTGAAAGGGGCGGGCCCAACAAGGTCCCCTTCATGGGCACTATCACTGCTTGCTGTCAGGGAGGCTGCCAGACAATTTTCCATGCACACTCTGGGCTGGGGGGCAGTCAACCACCAGTACACACAGCAGAACCTAAACCCATACCATTATTGCTAAGCAGCAAGACAGGGGCCCATTGCACTCCCACGGGGCCTTTTTAAATGCAATCCATAACCCGGATTTGCCAGGAACCCTTCTTACTCCTCCTACTTGCATGTGACACTGGGCTTAGGATCTGCATAGGAAACACACACACAAGCACACACCTACCTTTGTTGCCTGCAGATGCCTCCTTGGCTGTCCCCAAACGGTATCAAACCAACACCCACGGGAAGCTGTAAGCATAGAGGACATGCCTGCACCCCATTGGACTTACCTGTGTGGGTTAAATCCGGGTTATTTGACAACCTATGGCGGTGATGGTTCTGCTCAGGCAGAGCAGTGCTGATGCTCCTCATAAAGCTGTCGCTGCTGTGAAGGTTCTAGGTGACATCACAAATCCCTATGGTTACATACACAACAAAGCTGGGTTGTTGTTGTTTACACTCTGCAAGGCCTGTGGAAGTGAGTGACATCATAGCACTGTAGTTCTGAGGGTTCTAGATGGATGCAACAATCTCCTGTTGCTTCTATGAAGGCCATAATAGACGACATCACCAAACAGCTCCATAGTCACATACACAGCAAAGGAGAGATGTTGTTTACACCTAGTGATGTCAGTGGTATTGAGTGACATCACAGCACAGTGCTAAGGCTCCTGGGCCTGGACACAGCAGCGGCTGCAATATCTCAACGGAGAATACGTTTATATATATGTGTGTGTGTGCGCGTATATATATATATATATATATATATATATATATATATATATATATATATTTCTCCGCCGAAATCACTTTTAAACCCATTTCCACCTTTTTTTCCCTTCTCTTCCTCTTACTTTTTTTTCACGTTTTTTTACGTTTTTCTCCTTTTCGCCTCTTTTCTGGGCATATTATTCTTCTTTTTCTTCTTTTTTTTCGTCTAATGCATACCCCATCAGTGCAGCAATGCTTATTCAATACCGCCAGCAGATGGAGACACTGGGGGATAATTTTCTAAGGATTTATACTGATTTTTCCTGTCTGAATTTGTCGCACAGAAAGTTGCAGGCCAAATATGTGTGACATTTCTGCGACTTTAGCTTCTAGAGCATTTTTACAACATTATACATAGGTGCTGAATACATAAAAAGCGACTGTTCAGCGACAGACAAGTCGCATCGGCTGAAAGTAGGCCAGAATGTCAGTCCATGTTGGAGCAGGTTTAGATACAGTCTAAAGTATAGATCTCAAAGTCTGTGCACAGAATTTAGCAAGGGCCTCGCACCTTCTGATGCATCAGGTAGGTGCACAATAGCATAGCCTAACCCTCTGTACTTTGGTCTATATTGATGCGGGACATAGACAGCCAGCTGATGACCAATCCATTAGTGCAATGGATGGCTGGAAGCATTTGTCTTTGCCTTTGCAATACCACAGAAGCAATGAATGGTCAATGTACAGCAATGACACACCTGTGTGAACAGCCAGGAGACCCCCCCCATGTTATGTTACATAGTTACATAGTTAGTACGGTCGAAAAAAGACATATGTCCATCAAGTTCAACCAGGGAATTAAGGGGTAGGGGTGTGGCGCGATATTGGGGAAGGGATGAGATTTTATATTTCTTCATAAGCATTAATCTTATTTTGTCAATTAGGAACATTCAGCACCCACCCGCTATCAAGGCAGCTGCCTATCATGTCATGCCCTACCTGCACAGGTGTGCTGGCTACTCAAATGATCCAATTAAGGAGGCCATTTAGTCAGCAGCAGCAGAAGTCCTGTGCCTGGACGCTCCAACAGCGGCCAGACACAAGCAGAAGCAGCAGCAGCACCACCTTTTGTTTTTTGGCTGCAGCAGCAGCAGCAAGGCCCACAGGGCTGGCTAGCTGGCTAGCCAGCAAGCAGGTAGCAATGAAAGTAGGAATCTTTCTTTTTAACCCTGTAAGGGGGTGGTGCACTGTACCCGAAGATACTGCCATATCGGGTCAATGCATAGGGCGACGGAAGCAAGCTTCGAAATCGGCCCCCGTTCTCAAAAATCCATTTAATATATGGTCCCCAGATAGGGGACGTATCAGATATTAAACTGATAAGAACAGATACTACACTTGATCTTAGCCAAAAGGCCGAGAAGCGATAACCGTGAAAGGGGCGGGCCCAACAAGGTCCCCTTCATGGGCACTATCACTGCTTGCTGTCAGGGAGGCTGCCAGACAATTTTCCATGCACACTCTGGGCTGGGGGGCAGTCAACCACCAGTACACACAGCAGAACCTAAACCCATACCATTATTGCTAAGCAGCAAGACAGGGGCCCATTGCACTCCCACGGGGCCTTTTTAAATGCAATCCATAACCCGGATTTGCCAGGAACCCTTCTTACTCCTCCTACTTGCATGTGACACTGGGCTTAGGATCTGCATAGGAAACACACACACAAGCACACACCTACCTTTGTTGCCTGCAGATGCCTCCTTGGCTGTCCCCAAACGGTATCAAACCAACACCCACGGGAAGCTGTAAGCATAGAGGACATGCCTGCACCCCATTGGACTTACCTGTGTGGGTTAAATCCGGGTTATTTGACAACCTATGGCGGTGATGGTTCTGCTCAGGCAGAGCAGTGCTGATGCTCCTCATAAAGCTGTCGCTGCTGTGAAGGTTCTAGGTGACATCACAAATCCCTATGGTTACATACACAACAAAGCTGGGTTGTTGTTGTTTACACTCTGCAAGGCCTGTGGAAGTGAGTGACATCATAGCACTGTAGTTCTGAGGGTTCTAGATGGATGCAACAATCTCCTGTTGCTTCTATGAAGGCCATAATAGACGACATCACCAAACAGCTCCATAGTCACATACACAGCAAAGGAGAGATGTTGTTTACACCTAGTGATGTCAGTGGTATTGAGTGACATCACAGCACAGTGCTAAGGCTCCTGGGCCTGGACACAGCAGCGGCTGCAATATCTCAACGGAGAATACGTTTATATATATGTGTGTGTGTGCGCGTATATATATATATATATATATATATATATATATATATATATTTCTCCGCCGAAATCACTTTTAAACCCATTTCCACCTTTTTTTCCCTTCTCTTCCTCTTACTTTTTTTTCACGTTTTTTTACGTTTTTCTCCTTTTCGCCTCTTTTCTGGGCGTATTATTCTTCTTTTTCTTCTTTTTTTTCGTCTAATGCATACCCCATCAGTGCAGCAATGCTTATTCAATACCGCCAGCAGATGGAGACACTGGGGGATAATTTTCTAAGGATTTATACTGATTTTTCCTGTCTGAATTTGTCGCACAGAAAGTTGCAGGCCAAATATGTGTGACATTTCTGCGACTTTAGCTTCTAGAGCATTTTTACAACATTATACATAGGTGCTGAATACATAAAAAGCGACTGTTCAGCGACAGACAAGTCGCATCGGCTGAAAGTAGGCCAGAATGTCAGTCCATGTTGGAGCAGGTTTAGATACAGTCTAAAGTATAGATCTCAAAGTCTGTGCACAGAATTTAGCAAGGGCCTCGCACCTTCTGATGCATCAGGTAAGTGCACAATAGCATAGCCTAACCCTCTGTACTTTGGTCTATATTGATGCGGGACATAGACAGCCAGCTGATGACCAATCCATTAGTGCAATGGATGGCTGGAAGCATTTGTCTTTGCCTTTGCAATACCACAGAAGCAATGCATGGTCAATGTACAGCAATGACACACCTGTGTGAACAGCCAGGAGACCCCCCCCATGTTATGTTACATAGTTACATAGTTAGTACGGTCGAAAAAAGACATATGTCCATCAAGTTCAACCAGGGAATTAAGGGGTAGGGGTGTGGCGCGATATTGGGGAAGGGATGAGATTTTATATTTCTTCATAAGCATTAATCTTATTTTGTCAATTAGGAACATTCAGCACCCACCCGCTATCAAGGCAGCTGCCTATCATGTCATGCCCTACCTGCACAGGTGTGCTGGCTACTCAAATGATCCAATTAAGGAGGCCATTTAGTCAGCAGCAGCAGAAGTCCTGTGCCTGGACGCTCCAACAGCGGCCAGACACAAGCAGAAGCAGAAGCAGCAGAAGCAGCAGCAGCACCACCTTTTGTTTTTTGGCTGCAGCAGCAGCAGCAAGGCCCACAGGGCTGGCTAGCTGGCTAGCCAGCAAGCAGGTAGCAATGAAAGTAGGAATCTTTCTTTTTAACCCTGTAAGGGGGTGGTGCACTGTACCCGAAGATACTGCCATATCGGGTCAATGCATAGGGCGACGGAAGCAAGCTTCGAAATCGGCCCCCGTTCTCAAAAATCCATTTAATATATGGTCCCCAGATAGGGGACGTATCAGATATTAAACTGATAAGAACAGATACTACACTTGATCTTAGCCAAAAGGCCGAGAAGCGATAACCGTGAAAGGGGCGGGCCCAACAAGGTCCCCTTCATGGGCACTATCACTGCTTGCTGTCAGGGAGGCTGCCAGACAATTTTCCATGCACACTCTGGGCTGGGGGGCAGTCAACCACCAGTACACACAGCAGAACCTAAACCCATACCATTATTGCTAAGCAGCAAGACAGGGGCCCATTGCACTCCCACGGGGCCTTTTTAAATGCAATCCATAACCCGGATTTGCCAGGAACCCTTCTTACTCCTCCTACTTGCATGTGACACTGGGCTTAGGATCTGCATAGGAAACACACACACAAGCACACACCTACCTTTGTTGCCTGCAGATGCCTCCTTGGCTGTCCCCAAACGGTATCAAACCAACACCCACGGGAAGCTGTAAGCATAGAGGACATGCCTGCACCCCATTGGACTTACCTGTGTGCGTTAAATCCGGGTTATTTGACAACCTATGGCGGTGATGGTTCTGCTCAGGCAGAGCAGTGCTGATGCTCCTCATAAAGCTGTCGCTGCTGTGAAGGTTCTAGGTGACATCACAAATCCCTATGGTTACATACACAACAAAGCTGGGTTGTTGTTGTTTACACTCTGCAAGGCCTGTGGAAGTGAGTGACATCATAGCACTGTAGTTCTGAGGGTTCTAGATGGATGCAACAATCTCCTGTTGCTTCTATGAAGGCCATAATAGACGACATCACCAAACAGCTCCATAGTCACATACACAGCAAAGGAGAGATGTTGTTTACACCTAGTGATGTCAGTGGTATTGAGTGACATCACAGCACAGTGCTAAGGCTCCTGGGCCTGGACACAGCAGCGGCTGCAATATCTCAACGGAGAATACGTTTATATATATGTGTGTGTGTGCGCGTATATATATATATATATATATATATATATATATATATATATATATATATTTCTCCGCCGAAATCACTTTTAAACCCATTTCCACCTTTTTTTCCCTTCTCTTCCTCTTACTTTTTTTTCACGTTTTTTTACGTTTTTCTCCTTTTCGCCTCTTTTCTGGGCGTATTATTCTTCTTTTTCTTCTTTTTTTTCGTCTAATGCATACCCCATCAGTGCAGCAATGCTTATTCAATACCGCCAGCAGATGGAGACACTGGGGGATAATTTTCTAAGGATTTATACTGATTTTTCCTGTCTGAATTTGTCGCACAGAAAGTTGCAGGCCAAATATGTGTGACATTTCTGCGACTTTAGCTTCTAGAGCATTTTTACAACATTATACATAGGTGCTGAATACATAAAAAGCGACTGTTCAGCGACAGACAAGTCGCATCGGCTGAAAGTAGGCCAGAATGTCAGTCCATGTTGGAGCAGGTTTAGATACAGTCTAAAGTATAGATCTCAAAGTCTGTGCACAGAATTTAGCAAGGGCCTCGCACCTTCTGATGCATCAGGTAGGTGCACAATAGCATAGCCTAACCCTCTGTACTTTGGTCTATATTGATGCGGGACATAGACAGCCAGCTGATGACCAATCCATTAGTGCAATGGATGGCTGGAAGCATTTGTCTTTGCCTTTGCAATACCACAGAAGCAATGCATGGTCAATGTACAGCAATGACACACCTGTGTGAACAGCCAGGAGACCCCCCCCATGTTATGTTACATAGTTACATAGTTAGTACGGTCGAAAAAAGACATATGTCCATCAAGTTCAACCAGGGAATTAAGGGGTAGGGGTGTGGCGCGATATTGGGGAAGGGATGAGATTTTATATTTCTTCATAAGCATTAATCTTATTTTGTCAATTAGGAACATTCAGCACCCACCCGCTATCAAGGCAGCTGCCTATCATGTCATGCCCTACCTGCACAGGTGTGCTGGCTACTCAAATGATCCAATTAAGGAGGCCATTTAGTCAGCAGCAGCAGAAGTCCTGTGCCTGGACGCTCCAACAGCGGCCAGACACAAGCAGAAGCAGAAGCAGCAGAAGCAGCAGCAGCACCACCTTTTGTTTTTTGGCTGCAGCAGCAGCAGCAAGGCCCACAGGGCTGGCTAGCTGGCTAGCCAGCAAGCAGGTAGCAATGAAAGTAGGAATCTTTCTTTTTAACCCTGTAAGGGGGTGGTGCACTGTACCCGAAGATACTGCCATATCGGGTCAATGCATAGGGCGACGGAAGCAAGCTTCGAAATCGGCCCCCGTTCTCAAAAATCCATTTAATATATGGTCCCCAGATAGGGGACGTATCAGATATTAAACTGATAAGAACAGATACTACACTTGATCTTAGCCAAAAGGCCGAGAAGCGATAACCGTGAAAGGGGCGGGCCCAACAAGGTCCCCTTCATGGGCACTATCACTGCTTGCTGTCAGGGAGGCTGCCAGACAATTTTCCATGCACACTCTGGGCTGGGGGGCAGTCAACCACCAGTACACACAGCAGAACCTAAACCCATACCATTATTGCTAAGCAGCAAGACAGGGGTCCATTGCACTCCCACGGGGCCTTTTTAAATGCAATCCATAACCCGGATTTGCCAGGAACCCTTCTTACTCCTCCTACTTGCATGTGACACTGGGCTTAGGATCTGCATAGGAAACACACACACAAGCACACACCTACCTTTGTTGCCTGCAGATGCCTCCTTGGCTGTCCCCAAACGGTATCAAACCAACACCCACGGGAAGCTGTAAGCATAGAGGACATGCCTGCACCCCATTGGACTTACCTGTGTGGGTTAAATCCGGGTTATTTGACAACCTATGGCGGTGATGGTTCTGCTCAGGCAGAGCAGTGCTGATGCTCCTCATAAAGCTGTCGCTGCTGTGAAGGTTCTAGGTGACATCACAAATCCCTATGGTTACATACACAACAAAGCTGGGTTGTTGTTGTTTACACTCTGCAAGGCCTGTGGAAGTGAGTGACATCATAGCACTGTAGTTCTGAGGGTTCTAGATGGATGCAACAATCTCCTGTTGCTTCTATGAAGGCCATAATAGACGACATCACCAAACAGCTCCATAGTCACATACACAGCAAAGGAGAGATGTTGTTTACACCTAGTGATGTCAGTGGTATTGAGTGACATCACAGCACAGTGCTAAGGCTCCTGGGCCTGGACACAGCAGCGGCTGCAATATCTCAACGGAGAATACGTTTATATATATGTGTGTGTGTGCGCGTATATATATATATATATATATATATATATATATATATATATATTTCTCCGCCGAAATCACTTTTAAACCCATTTCCACCTTTTTTTCCCTTCTCTTCCTCTTACTTTTTTTTCACGTTTTTTTACGTTTTTCTCCTTTTCGCCTCTTTTCTGGGCGTATTATTCTTCTTTTTCTTCTTTTTTTTCGTCTAATGCATACCCCATCAGTGCAGCAATGCTTATTCAATACCGCCAGCAGATGGAGACACTGGGGGATAATTTTCTAAGGATTTATACTGATTTTTCCTGTCTGAATTTGTCGCACAGAAAGTTGCAGGCCAAATATGTGTGACATTTCTGCGACTTTAGCTTCTAGAGCATTTTTACAACATTATACATAGGTGCTGAATACATAAAAAGCGACTGTTCAGCGACAGACAAGTCGCATCGGCTGAAAGTAGGCCAGAATGTCAGTCCATGTTGGAGCAGGTTTAGATACAGTCTAAAGTATAGATCTCAAAGTCTGTGCACAGAATTTAGCAAGGGCCTCGCACCTTCTGATGCATCAGGTAGGTGCACAATAGCATAGCCTAACCCTCTGTACTTTGGTCTATATTGATGCGGGACATAGACAGCCAGCTGATGACCAATCCATTAGTGCAATGGATGGCTGGAAGCATTTGTCTTTGCCTTTGCAATACCACAGAAGCAATGCATGGTCAATGTACAGCAATGACACACCTGTGTGAACAGCCAGGAGACCCCCCCCATGTTATGTTACATAGTTACATAGTTAGTACGGTCGAAAAAAGACATATGTCCATCAAGTTCAACCAGGGAATTAAGGGGTAGGGGTGTGGCGCGATATTGGGGAAGGGATGAGATTTTATATTTCTTCATAAGCATTAATCTTATTTTGTCAATTAGGAACATTCAGCACCCACCCGCTATCAAGGCAGCTGCCTATCATGTCATGCCCTACCTGCACAGGTGTGCTGGCTACTCAAATGATCCAATTAAGGAGGCCATTTAGTCAGCAGCAGCAGAAGTCCTGTGCCTGGACGCTCCAACAGCGGCCAGACACAAGCAGAAGCAGAAGCAGCAGAAGCAGCAGCAGCACCACCTTTTGTTTTTTGGCTGCAGCAGCAGCAGCAAGGCCCACAGGGCTGGCTAGCTGGCTAGCCAGCAAGCAGGTAGCAATGAAAGTAGGAATCTTTCTTTTTAACCCTGTAAGGGGGTGGTGCACTGTACCCGAAGATACTGCCATATCGGGTCAATGCATAGGGCGACGGAAGCAAGCTTCGAAATCGGCCCCCGTTCTCAAAAATCCATTTAATATATGGTCCCCAGATAGGGGACGTATCAGATATTAAACTGATAAGAACAGATACTACACTTGATCTTAGCCAAAAGGCCGAGAAGCGATAACCGTGAAAGGGGCGGGCCCAACAAGGTCCCCTTCATGGGCACTATCACTGCTTGCTGTCAGGGAGGCTGCCAGACAATTTTCCATGCACACTCTGGGCTGGGGGGCAGTCAACCACCAGTACACACAGCAGAACCTAAACCCATACCATTATTGCTAAGCAGCAAGACAGGGGCCCATTGCACTCCCACGGGGCCTTTTTAAATGCAATCCATAACCCGGATTTTCCAGGAACCCTTCTTACTCCTCCTACTTGCATGTGACACTGGGCTTAGGATCTGCATAGGAAACACACACACAAGCACACACCTACCTTTGTTGCCTGCAGATGCCTCCTTGGCTGTCCCCAAACGGTATCAAACCAACACCCACGGGAAGCTGTAAGCATAGAGGACATGCCTGCACCCCATTGGACTTACCTGTGTGGGTTAAATCCGGGTTATTTGACAACCTATGGCGGTGATGGTTCTGCTCAGGCAGAGCAGTGCTGATGCTCCTCATAAAGCTGTCGCTGCTGTGAAGGTTCTAGGTGACATCACAAATCCCTATGGTTACATACACAACAAAGCTGGGTTGTTGTTGTTTACACTCTGCAAGGCCTGTGGAAGTGAGTGACATCATAGCACTGTAGTTCTGAGGGTTCTAGATGGATGCAACAATCTCCTGTTGCTTCTATGAAGGCCATAATAGACGACATCACCAAACAGCTCCATAGTCACATACACAGCAAAGGAGAGATGTTGTTTACACCTAGTGATGTCAGTGGTATTGAGTGACATCACAGCACAGTGCTAAGGCTCCTGGGCCTGGACACAGCAGCGGCTGCAATATCTCAACGGAGAATACGTTTATATATATGTGTGTGTGTGCGCGTATATATATATATATATATATATATATATATATATATATATATATATTTCTCCGCCGAAATCACTTTTAAACCCATTTCCACCTTTTTTTCCCTTCTCTTCCTCTTACTTTTTTTTCACGTTTTTTTACGTTTTTCTCCTTTTCGCCTCTTTTCTGGGCGTATTATTCTTCTTTTTCTTCTTTTTTTTCGTCTAATGCATACCCCATCAGTGCAGCAATGCTTATTCAATACCGCCAGCAGATGGAGACACTGGGGGATAATTTTCTAAGGATTTATACTGATTTTTCCTGTCTGAATTTGTCGCACAGAAAGTTGCAGGCCAAATATGTGTGACATTTCTGCGACTTTAGCTTCTAGAGCATTTTTACAACATTATACATAGGTGCTGAATACATAAAAAGCGACTGTTCAGCGACAGACAAGTCGCATCGGCTGAAAGTAGGCCAGAATGTCAGTCCATGTTGGAGCAGGTTTAGATACAGTCTAAAGTATAGATCTCAAAGTCTGTGCACAGAATTTAGCAAGGGCCTCGCACCTTCTGATGCATCAGGTAGGTGCACAATAGCATAGCCTAACCCTCTGTACTTTGGTCTATATTGATGCGGGACATAGACAGCCAGCTGATGACCAATCCATTAGTGCAATGGATGGCTGGAAGCATTTGTCTTTGCCTTTGCAATACCACAGAAGCAATGCATGGTCAATGTACAGCAATGACACACCTGTGTGAACAGCCAGGAGACCCCCCCCATGTTATGTTACATAGTTACATAGTTAGTACGGTCGAAAAAAGACATATGTCCATCAAGTTCAACCAGGGAATTAAGGGGTAGGGGTGTGGCGCGATATTGGGGAAGGGATGAGATTTTATATTTCTTCATAAGCATTAATCTTATTTTGTCAATTAGGAACATTCAGCACCCACCCGCTATCAAGGCAGCTGCCTATCATGTCATGCCCTACCTGCACAGGTGTGCTGGCTACTCAAATGATCCAATTAAGGAGGCCATTTAGTCAGCAGCAGCAGAAGTCCTGTGCCTGGACGCTCCAACAGCGGCCAGACACAAGCAGAAGCAGAAGCAGCAGAAGCAGCAGCAGCACCACCTTTTGTTTTTTGGCTGCAGCAGCAGCAGCAAGGCCCACAGGGCTGGCTAGCTGGCTAGCCAGCAAGCAGGTAGCAATGAAAGTAGGAATCTTTCTTTTTAACCCTGTAAGGGGGTTGTGCACTGTACCCGAAGATACTGCCATATCGGGTCAATGCATAGGGCGACGGAAGCAAGCTTCGAAATCGGCCCCCGTTCTCAAAAATCCATTTAATATATGGTCCCCAGATAGGGGACGTATCAGATATTAAACTGATAAGAACAGATACTACACTTGATCTTAGCCAAAAGGCCGAGAAGCGATAACCGTGAAAGGGGCGGGCCCAACAAGGTCCCCTTCATGGGCACTATCACTGCTTGCTGTCAGGGAGGCTGCCAGACAATTTTCCATGCACACTCTGGGCTGGGGGGCAGTCAACCACCAGTACACACAGCAGAACCTAAACCCATACCATTATTGCTAAGCAGCAAGACAGGGGCCCATTGCACTCCCACGGGGCCTTTTTAAATGCAATCCATAACCCGGATTTGCCAGGAACCCTTCTTACTCCTCCTACTTGCATGTGACACTGGGCTTAGGATCTGCATAGGAAACACACACACAAGCACACACCTACCTTTGTTGCCTGCAGATGCCTCCTTGGCTGTCCCCAAACGGTATCAAACCAACACCCACGGGAAGCTGTAAGCATAGAGGACATGCCTGCACCCCATTGGACTTACCTGTGTGGGTTAAATCCGGGTTATTTGACAACCTATGGCGGTGATGGTTCTGCTCAGGCAGAGCAGTGCTGATGCTCCTCATAAAGCTGTCGCTGCTGTGAAGGTTCTAGGTGACATCACAAATCCCTATGGTTACATACACAACAAAGCTGGGTTGTTGTTGTTTACACTCTGCAAGGCCTGTGGAAGTGAGTGACATCATAGCACTGTAGTTCTGAGGGTTCTAGATGGATGCAACAATCTCCTGTTGCTTCTATGAAGGCCATAATAGACGACATCACCAAACAGCTCCATAGTCACATACACAGCAAAGGAGAGATGTTGTTTACACCTAGTGATGTCAGTGGTATTGAGTGACATCACAGCACAGTGCTAAGGCTCCTGGGCCTGGACACAGCAGCGGCTGCAATATCTCAACGGAGAATACGTT